>NC_037689.1:149436920-149555949 GCF_003255815.1 Theropithecus gelada | reverse complement strand
AAAAAAAAAAAAAAAAAAAAAAAAAAAAAAAAAAAAATATATATATATATATATATATATATATATAGAGAGAGAGAGAGAGAGAGAGAGAGAGAGAGAAATGTTTGGTGGTTTAACATACGGTCTATAATGGGGAATGTTCCATGTGCTGGTGCAAAGAATGTACACTCTGTAGTCATTGAATAAAATGTTCTGTAAATGTCTGTTAGGTTCATTTGGTCTAAAGTCCAGGCTAAAACTTATTTTAAAAATGTATTTTCTTGGCCGGGCGCGGTGGCTCAAGCCTGTAATCCCAGCACTTTGGGAGGCCGAGACGGGCGGATCACGAGGTCAGGAGATCGAGACCATCCTGGTTAACACAGTGAAACCCCGTCTCTACTAAAAATACAAAAAAAACTTAGCCGGGCGAGGTGGCGGGCGCCTATAGTCCCAGCTACTCGGGAGGCTGAGGCAGGAGAATGTCGGGAACCCGGGAGGCGGAGCTTGCAGTGAGCTGAGATCCGGCCACTGCACTCCAGCCTGGGTGACAGAGCGAGACTCCGTCTCAAAAAAAAAAAAAAAAAATGTATTTTCTTTCTAGATGATATGTCTAATGCTGCAGATGGGGAGGAGGGACCCCATTCTCTACACATAAGCCCAAGCACAGAGGCCGTTCCACCAATGGAAGAGGATTTTGCTCTCCTTGCAAAGCTGAGCAGTGTTTGTTTCACTGCTGAGGCAGGATCACGTCTCATGCCCCTCAACAAGGAGCTCTCAGGGTGTGAAAAGTTAATGCTTTGGATTCTTTTGTCCCAGGGGTTCCGTTTTTGTTGCACTGCACTCTCCTTTCCCCAGGAAGTAGTACTCCTTGTGGGCTAGAGTACTGAGGACTCCCAGAACTTTTGGGTACAGCTAGCACTGTGTCACTGCAGTCCTTCAGATAGATAATAGAGGACATTAGTGGTTAGAGGTTAACACAATTGAAAAATTCAAAGTAAGACTAATCAAAGTAAAAGAGAAAATATAAAATTTTAATAATAATAATGAAAGAGAGGTTATCACCAAAATTTCAACATATTTTAAAAGGATAATAAGCAAATATTATAAACAAATTTATGCCAATTAATTTTATAACATAGATCAAATGGAAACATTTCTGGAAAACAAAATTTACCAAAACTGACTTAAGAAGGTATATACAATCTTAAAAACACATGTCTCTTAGACAATTTTAATTGATATATCTTTTTAAACTGTTCACAAATTAAAATACAGGCTTAAATAATTTTGATGGTATATTCTTTCAAACTTTACATAAGAAATAAAACCAATCATATACAAATCATTTCAGAAAACAGGAGGTGGAACACTTCCTAAGTCATTTTGTAAGGCCAGCAAAAATTTTTTAGAAATAAAAAATTATAGATGAACATTCTTCATGATTATGAATGCAAAAAATCCTCAATAAAATACTAGCAAATTGAATCCAACAATATATCAAATGTTAACACACCATGCCCAAGTAAAATTTATAATATGAATGCAAGGCTGATTTAACATTCAAAAAGCAATCATTATATTTTACCAAGTTAAAAGAATAAAGAAGAAAATTCATATGGTTATCTCAATAGAATTTTAAAAAGCATTTGACAAAAATCAGCATTCATTCATAATAAAGGCTTCCAGGAAACAAAGAATACAAACATTCTCAATCTGATAAAACATATGAATGCTTTCCCCCTAAGATCAGGAACAAGGCAAGGATATTCACTCGTACCATTTCCACTCAACATTTTACTGGAGGTCATAGCCAGAGAAATAAAACAAGAAGAGATTAAAAGCATACAGGCTAGAAAGGAAAATGGAAAATTGTCTTTATTCACAGAGAATATAACTCCACAAAGAAGAATTCAAAGAAGATTCTCTCCCTCTCTCTCATGACACACACACACACACACACACACACACACACACATCCTAACAGAATTTGTAAATAGGTAAATAAATTTAACAAAATGCCATGATACAAGGTCAATATGCAAATAGCAATTATATTTCTATATTCCAGCAATAAACAATTGGAAATAAATAACAAATGTCTTTAACAATAGCATCACAATATAAACCACCTAGGAGTAAATGTAATAAAAGTTATAATAAACTCCCACACCAAAAACACTTCTAAGAGAAATTTAAGATTAAAAACAGAGAAATACTATACTCCTGGAATGGAAATACAATATTGCCAAGATGTCCATTCCCCCAAATTGATCTCTACACTTAATTCAATTCCAATCAAAATTACACTAGGGAAAAAAACAAAAAAACAAAAAACAAAAAACAGAAATCCGTTCCAAAATCTTCGTGGAAATGCAAAGGTACTAGAATAGTTAAAAACATTTTGTAAAAGTAGAACAGAGTAAAGGACTTCCACTACCTGATTTTGAGATTTAAAATAAAGTTGCAGCAAAGCAGCAGTGTGGCATTGGTGTAATACTTACACACAAAAATCATTGGAACAGAAAAGAGAGTTCAGAAAGAAACTTGTGCATATAAATTTAATTGACATTAGACCAATGTCTTAATCCATTTGGGCTGCTATAACAAAATGCCATAAACAGAGTAGTTTATAAAAGACAGAAGTTTATTTCTCACGGGAGGCTGAGCAGTCCAAGAACATGGAGCAGGTAGGTTCGGTGTCTGGTGAGGGCTTGTTCCTCATAGATGCCACCTTCTTGCTGCATCCTTACATGGTAGAAGGGGCAAGGCAGTTTTCCGGAACCTCTTTTTTAAGGACACTAATCCTACTCATGTGGGCTTCATGTTCATGATCTAATCACCTCCCGAGTGCCCCACGACCTAATACCTCCTTGAAGGTTAGGCATCAACACATTAATTTTGGGGAGCATACAAACATTCAGACCATTACAACCAAGGTGTAAAGTCAATTCAACGATGAAAGAAAGTCTTTTTTTTTAATTATTACACTTTAAATTCTAGGGTACATGTGCACAACATGCAGGTTTGTTACATATGTATACTTGTGCCATGTTGGTGTGCTGCACCCATCAACTAACTCATCAGCACCCATCAACTCGTCATTTACATCAGTTATAACTCCAATGCCATTCTTCCCCCCTCCCCCCTCCCCATAATAGGACCCAGTGTGTGATGTTCCCCTTCCCATGTCCAAGTGATCTCATTGTTCAATTCCCACCTATGAGTAAGAACATGCAGTGTTTGGTTTTCTGTTCTTGCGAAAGTTTTCTGAGAATGATGGTTTCCAGCTGCACCCATGTCCCTACAAAGGACACGAACTCATCCTTTTCATGGCTGCATAGTATTCCATGGTGTACATGTGCCACATTTTCTTAATCCAGTCTGTCACTGATGGACATTTTGGTTGATTCTAAGTCTTTGCTATTGTGAATAGTGCCGCAATAAACATACGTGTGCATGTGTCTTTATAGCAGCATGATTTATAATCCTTTGGGTATATACCCAGTAATGCGATGGCTGGGTCATACGGTATTTCTAGTTCTAAATCCTTGAGGAATCGCCACACTGTTTTCCACAATGGTTGGACTAGTTTACAATCCCACCAACAGTGTAAAAGTGTTTCTATTTCCCCACATCCTCTCCAGCAACTGTTGTTTCCTGACTTTTTAACGATTGCCATTCTAATTGGTGTGAGATGGTATCTCATTGTGGTTTTGATTTGCATTTCTCTGATGGCCAGTGATGACGAGCATTTTTTCATGTGTCTGTTGGCTGTATGGACGTCTTCTTTTGAGAATTGTCTGTTCATATCCTTTGCCCACTTTTTGATGGGGTTGTTTGTTTTTTTCTTGTAAATTTGTTTGAGTTCTTTGTAGGTTCTGGATATTAGCCCTTTGTCAGATGAGTAGATTGCAAAGTCTTTTTAATAAATGGCGATACATGGGGAGGGGGGAGAAGGGAGGGGGGAGGGATTGCATTGGGAGTTATACCTGATGTAAATGACGAGTTGATGGGTGCTGACAAGTTGATGGGTGCAGCACAGCAACATGGCACAAGTATACATATGTAACAAACCTGCACGTTATGCACATGTACCCTAGAACTTAAAGTATAATAATAATTTAAAAAAAAATAAAAAATAAATGGCGATAGAAAAACCGGATATCTGTGGGGGGGCGGGCGGGAAATGAATCCTAATCCTTACTTTGCACCATACACAACATTTTAATTTAAAATTGAACATAAACCTCAATGTAGAAGCTAAAACTAAAAAACTTCTAGATAGAAACGGAGAAAATTCCCATAATCTTGGGGTAGAAAAATATTTATTCACCAGGTATAAAAACCATAAAAGGAGAAAAATGATAAATTGTGCTTTCTTAAAATCAAAAGCCCCCACAAAGAATAAAGTTAGAGGTCTTATACTACTAGATTTCAAGATCTACTTTTTAATCAAGACAGTGTAGAAATGCCATAAGGATAGACACATAGATCAGTGGAACAGAATTGAGAAGCCAGAAATAGACCCATGCACAGTCATTTGATTTTCGCAAAGGTTTCCAAGCAATACAAGGGACAACAAAAAAAGTTTGAACATATGGTGCTGGAACAACTGGTTAGCTGTATTGAAAAACATACACCTCCAATTTACCACACACCATAAATATTAATTCAAGATAAATCACACACCTAAATGTAAAAGCTTACAATCCTAAAGCTTTTAAAGAAAAATGAAGAATGTCTTTGAGAATTAGAGGTAAGCAAAGGTTTCTTAAGCCACAGAAAGCACTAATCATAAATAAAAAATAAAGTGAACTTAAAATCAAAATTTCTGTTTAATAAGACACTTATTTCTGTTCATAACTAATAAAATGAATGGCGAATCATAGATTGGAAGAGAGTATTCCAAACACATATCTTACAAAATACTGTTTTTCAGAATATATATATGCACTCTCCTGCAGCTCAGTAAGAAAAAGACAAAATAAAAACACATTAAAAGTTGGCAAAATATGTGAACAAACCATTCACAAGAGGCTGGGCATGATGACTCATGCCTGTAATCCCAGCATTTTGGGAGGCCAAGGTAAGAACATGGCTTGAGCTCAGGAGTTCGATACCAGCCTGGGCAACATAATGAGACCTCCTTTCTACTAAAATTAAGAAACAAAATTAGCCAGTCATTGTGGCATGTGCCTATAGTCCCAGCTACTTGGGAGACTGAGGTGGGAGGATTGCTTGAGTTTAAGAGGTCAAGGCAGCAGTCAGCCCTAATCGTGTCACTGTACTCCAGCCTAGGTGACAGAGTGAGACCCTGTCTCAAAAAGACAAAAACTCACAAGAGAAATATATAAATGGCTAAAAACATATGAAAAAGTATTCAACATCAGTAGCTATCAGGAAAATGCAAAATTAAACCAAAAGGAAATACCCCTACACACACATCAGAATGGTTAAAATTTTAAAAGACTAGGGCCATATGGTACATCTAGTTCTAGATCCTTGAGGAATCGCCATACTGTTTTCCATAATGGTTGAACTAGTTTACAATCCCACCAACAGTGTAAAAGTGTTCCTATTTCTCCACATCCTCTCCAGCACCTGTTGTTTCCTGACTTTTTAATGATCGCCCATCATTCTTAGCAAACTATCACAAGAACAGAAAACCAAACACCGCATGTTCTCACTCATAGGTGGGAACTGAACAATGAGATCACTTGGACTCAGGAAGGGGAACATCACACACCGGGGCCTATCATGGGGAGGGGGGAGGGGGGAGGGATTGCATTGGGAGTTATACCTGATGCAAATGACGAGTTGATGGGTGCAGCAGACCAACATGGCACAAGTATACATATGTAACAAACTTGCACGTTATGCACATGTACCCTACAACTTAAAGTATAATAATAATAAATAAACTAAAAAAAAAAAAAAAAAAAAAAAGACTAGGGCAAAACTAGTGCTATTACACATTGTTGGTTAAAATATAAAATGCTACAAGCACTTTGGGACAGGTCTAGAAGTTTCTTATAACTAAACATTTTCCTATCATATGACCCAGTCATTTTACTTCTAAGTATTTATCCAAGAGAAATGAAAAAAAAATGTGTTCACAAAAAGACTTGTAGAAGAATGTTTGTAACAGCTTTATTCATAATAGCCAAACACAAGAAAAAAAAAGTCCTTCAGTACAGGGGTCCCCATTACAGGGTATCAGTCTGTGACTTTTAGGAACCAGGCCACACAGCAGGAGGTGAGTGGTAAGCCAGCTAGCTTCATCTGTATTTACAGTCACTCCCTCATCACTCACATTACTGCCTGAGCTCCACCTCTCCTGTCAGACGTCAGATCAGTGGTGGCATTAGATTCTTCTTCTTTTTTAATTTTTTTCCTCACTCTGTCGTCTGGGCTTGAGTGCAGTGGTGTGATCTTGGCTCACTGCAACCTCCACCTCCCGAGTTCAAGCGATTCTCCTGCCTCAGCCTCCCTCGTAGCTGGGATTACAGGTGCGTGCCACCACACCTGGCCAATTTTTGTACTTTTAGTAGAGACAGGGTTTCAACATGTTGGCCAGGCTTGTCTCGAACTCCTGACCTCAAGTGATCTGCCCATCTGGTTTCCCAAAGTGCTGGGATTACAAGCATGAACCACTGTGCATGGCCGACATTAGCTTCTTAGAGGAGTGGAACCCTATTGTGAACCACACATGCAAGGATTCTAGGTTGTGCACTCCTTATGAGAATATAATGCCTGAGGATCTGAGGTGAATCAGTTTCATCCCAAAACCATTCCCCACTGTCTGTGGAAAAATTGTCTTCTATGAAACTGGTCCGAGGTGCCAAAAAGGTTGGGAACTTCTGCTTCAATGGGAGAACGGATAAACAAAATGTGGTATATTCATACATTGGAAGTGACTCAGCATTAAAAAGGAAGACGCTATTGATACACACAAAAACATTAATTCATCTCTCAAAAATAGATTAAAGAAGAGCAATCTGAAACTTAGTAAAAGAAGACATAGACAACAGAGTACATACTGCATGTCTTCATTTATATGAAGTTCTAGAGCAAGCAAAGTAATCCTTAAAAATGCTAGAACAATGGTTGTTTCCAGAGGATGGTATAGACAGAGTTTGACTGTGAGGATCATGAGGTAATGGTAAATGGCTATGGTAATGTTCTACATCTTTCCAAGGACGTGGCTTACTCAGGTTTGGAATTTGTCACAACTCAAGGGATATACTCTTTAGATTTGTGCATTTCATTGCATGTAAATTTTAAATTAAAAGAAAAGACGGCAGACAAATATTGAATTCTAGTTGATGACGTGTCTAATTAAATATTTATAAGGAAAATAACATATCTGTAATTAGCTTGAAAATACACAAAATTAGATATTTGATGGAGGATGGATAAGTGTGATATAGCAAATAGGTAGAACAATGGTAGTATCAGCCAGGTGCAGTGTCTCATGCCTGTAATCCCAGGACTTTGGAGGGCAGATCATGAGGTCAGGAGTTTGAGACCAGCCTAGCCAATAAGGTGAAACCCCATCTCTACTAAAAATACAAAAATTAGCCAGGTGTGGTGGCACATGCCTGTAGTCCCAGCTACTCAAGAGGCTGAGGCAGAAGAATTGCTTGAACCCGGGAGGCGGAGGTTGCAGTGAGCTGAGATTGTGCCACCGCACTCCAGCCTGGGCAACAGAGCATGACTCCATCTCAAAACAAACAATGGTAGTATCTAGATAGTAGTATACAAGTGTCTACTTTGTTATGTATGTCAACGGTTTTATAATAATATGTGGAAAAAAATAATTCTGTTCTTCCAAAGACAGAAAATGAGGAGAGAGAGAAACAGAAAATCAGGAAGACAGAAAATGAGAAAACGAGGAGACAAATCGCTATGATAAAATATTCCCACCACATATATCTGATAAACAACTTATGTTTGTAACATATAAAGAATTATTTCGGATTAAAAATAATTTTTAAAAACAGCTTGATTTTTTAAGTGGTCAAAATAAATGAGTTGATGTATCTTAAAAGAAAATATACACGAATGAGCAACAAAAACATTAAAAGGTGCTCAAATAATAGTATTAATCAGAAAATTACAAATTAAAACCACAATGAGATAGCAGTATACACCATTGGAATGGCTAAAATTAAAATTTAAAAGACTGATAATACCAAGTGCTAGTAAGCACAGGGAGCAACTGAAACTCACCTACACTATTTGTGGGAATGTAAAATAACACAACCAATTTGTAAAGCAGTTTGGCAATTTCTTACGAATTAGACATGCACTTACTATATAACCCAACCATTTCACTATTAGATATTTACCTACAAGAATTGAAAACATATGTCCACACAAATATTTACCAAATTTTCATTGCATATTTATTTGTGTTTGACAAAAACTAAGAATGATATGAATATCTATCAAAAAGTGAATGGATTAACAAACTGTTAGATCTGTACAATGGAATACTACTCAGCACTAAAAAGGAATGAACTATTCCTACACACAACATCAATGAATTTCATAGACATAATATTTAGCAAAAGAAGGCAGCCATAAAAGAGTCTATTCTATATAATTGCACTTTTGTGAATTCTAGACTAGACAAAGCTAATGCATTGTCATTGAAATTAGAGCAGTGGCGTTACGTGAGACAGGAGGCAGGAGTGGGAGACCGACTTCCTAACAGCATTTAGAACCTTCTTAAGGTGATGCAAACATTCAGTATACTGATTGTGGTGGTGATGACAAGCTGTGCATATTCTAAAACTGTTATGCAACTGTAGTACAATTCAACTTGGTGTATTTCTTGTACATTAAAAAAAAGTTTCAACGAAGTAGATTTTTAAAATACCTAATCCAGATCATGACACTTCCCTATCATACAATGCTTTCCCCATTTTCACTCATAGTAAAAGCTAGAATCCTTCCAGTAGCCTTAAAGTCCCTAATGATCTGTTCCCCCTCCTCTTTCTGACCTCAACTCTTAATACTCGTTGCCTTACTTACTCCATTTTTGCCACACTTGGCCTTCTTACTTTTCCTGGAACATGCCAAGCATGCAATCACTGTGGGGACTTTGAACTGATTTTTCTCTCTGTCTGGAATGCTGTTTTTCCAGATATCCATAATGTAGCTCACCCTCCACCTCTTTTGGGTCTTTGTCAAATGTTAAAATATCACCTTCTAAATGAAGGACCATCTATTTAAAAGTACATTGTGCGCGCGCGTGCGCGCGCGCACACACACACACACACACACCCCTACCTTACTCTTCTTTTCTGCCTGTTTAGCACATCAATCTTTAGTATGTGTTGTTTACTGCTGTATTGCCAGAGTCTGTTACCATACATGGAACATAGCAGGCTCTCAATAAAAAATGTGTTGAATAAAGAACTAATACTCAGGCTAAGATGAGTATCTTCTTGGAGGAGGAAATGTGAGAGGAGACAATTAGCAAGCCAACCCCTCAGACGTGTTATGTGTGACACTAGTTGGGCTTCTGTATGATTACCTTGTAGCTTCAAACAAGCTCCAAAGGCTTTTGCCATAAACAAATTGTGTATTATTCATGGGGATGAATAGAAGAGCCTCTAATTCCCCAGAGCTGGTATATGGGGCTTGAGGGGCTATATTTACTCTGAAGCCCATCTTTGGGGCTAATTCCTTAAAATATAGTCAGATGGCAAGTTTGAAAAAGATGATTAGCAGGGAGGATCCCTAGGTCTGAAGATGGAAAGAGACCCTTCTCAAGAAATAGTCTGGGCTTTAAGCCAAGCCTCCCAGGTTTTCCTGATCTCAGTAAATTAGTGTGCACCACTAGACCTGGTGATCCTGAGGACAGGAGTCATGTCCAGGGCAGTGTGCTCTGATGGATAGAAGGAAGGAGAGGTGTGGGTGATGGCACCCTGTTCAGGGAGGACAGCCTGGCTGATGGAGGAGGATAACAGAGCTTTGGACTGGGCTTTGGATAATGGGAGGGGGATTGGCAGCCTCTTCTGAGAGTTGGCCTTTGCTTCACATTCTCACTTGCCAAGGATATGTACCTCTGAGTCTAACTTTTCAAAGTCCTATTTCACTTACTTGATGAATTGGAATAAATGGCAAAGTCTCCAATGACCTTTTGCAGTTGGGTAACATCAGAAGCTCAATGCCTCCTGACTGAACAGGTCAGAAGTTGGGGGAACAGGACACTCTTTAAGCTAGAATCTGAAGATAAGGCTTTGAATCACAGGTTGGCAACTCTGACTTGAAGCCTTGGGCAAGACACTTTCCTTCACGGAGTCCTTCATCTGTAAAATGAGATGCTCAAGCCAGCATGCCAGCCCTACCCCATGGGTAACATGAAAATCAAATGAATGTGTTCCTGGGGGGCATTTCAGAAACTTCAAAGGTTTGTACAGGTATCAGAGGCTATTGTTGTGAGGTTATTTCAGGTAGCATGCTGACCTGGGACTAGCTGGCCAACTGGAGTTACTGGGTACATTTGGAGATGGAAAAAAGAACCTTCGGCCAGGTGCGGTGGCTCACGCCTGTAACCCAGCACTTTGGGAGGCCAAGGTGGGCAGATCATGAGGTCAGGAGATCAAGACCGTCCTGGCTAACAGGGTGAAACCCCGTCTCTACGAAAAATACAAAAAAATTAGCCAGACGTGGTGGCGGGTGCCTGTAGTCCCAGCTACTCGGGAGGCTGAGGCAGGAGAATGGCGTGAACCTGGGAGGCAGAGCTTGCAGTGAGCTGAGATTGCGCCACTGCACTCCATCCTGGGTGACAGAGCAAGATCCAGTCAAAAAGAAGGAGAAGGAGAAGGAGAAGACCCTCCAGCTCACTTAACTCTGGGTCAGGTGAGTCTCTGGTGTAACTGAGACCAATTATCAACATGTATTTTTTTCTTGAGCTGTCAGCAGCAGAATCTCCTTGCCCAAGCCTATTGTATCAAAACGTCTAGGGCAGGGCCCAGGAATCAGCCTTATAGCAAGTTCACCAAGTGGTTCTGATGACCATGGAAGTTCAAGCACTGCTTCATATGTCTGCCTGCATATGGAATTTCCCTAGTCTTTAAGCTTATTTCTCTCCAATACTTAGCTCTGCGGATGGTCTTACTTACTAAAAAGAACACTTATTTCTGGAGGGGTGGAGTGGGCCCCACCTCCACAAAGCCTTCTTGAACTGTCACTCACATCATCTTGCCTATAGCTGAGGATATGCAAGCTGCATTATTAATCATAAATAGTTCGACTGATTGCTATCCAATCTGTTTACCAGGTCACAGCACTAGTTAAAACTATTTGGAACTGCTCACCAGACATTGCTGAATCACCTGCATGATCTTTGCCATGTATCCCATTAGAATGTCACGGTTGTTGAGAGATTCCAGCCTTTGGGTTTTGCTGAGTTCCTGCTGGGGTGGGAGGGGAGTTAGAGACAGACAAACAAGGAAATGTTCTCTGTCCTTCAAATACAGTGTCAACTCACACCTCCCACATACACAGGTTCAATGCCTATGAGGTTGGGGGAGCAGGAGGGGACAGAGATGGTGAGAGGCAGTAGGTACAATGCTTCCATGGTGCTTTTGTAGAAGGAGGATGGCCGGCAATTTTGACTCATAAGGTTAGTGGAATGGAGCCAAAATCATTCTCATGTGCACCTCCTTAGCACAGGCCCTATTGGTTAGAGGTAGTTTCATGGTCTTTGCTTAGCAACTCTTTTAGGTTTCCCAGGCAGCAATAATTAGATAGAAAAAAAATTGTGCAAAATACATAGACATAATTAGTAATTTCCAGAGAGTTAGATTTTCTGTTTTGTCTGGGCTAGGGCAATAATTAGACAAGAACGTAGTCAACATTAAGTCTTTCCCCAACTCCATCATTGACATGCTGGGTTACCCTAGGCAAGTTCCTTGCCCTCTCTGACAATTACTCTCTATGTTGTAACATCAACAGTTTTGGATTTTGAGCCCTTTCTGTCAGCAGCGGAATTCTGGAATTCCCTCAGTGAGCTACTGACTCAGGAGCAAGTCTGGTCCAATCTTCAGCGTCCACTTTCTAAAAATATCAAATAACCCTTATAACTTGACCTCACTATTCCCTAAGAAAGCTCACTGGGTATTTGTTTGGTTTCTTTTCTCACTCCCCAAAAGTTCTTCAAATTAAGCATGATTTTATTTGAAAGTATAAAGCAGCCTGAAAAATTTGGAGATAACCTTTACCCCTGGGCCTTCCTGCTACCAAAGAGTTCTTTCCATATGAGCGAGTGAGTATGCTTTCCTTACTTCAAAGTCTGAGCCAACCTGGACATAGAATGTAGAGCAAGCTTGTCCGACCTATGGCCCATGGGCTGCGTGTGGGCCAGGATAGCTTTGAATGTGGCCCAACACAAATTTGTAAACTTTCTTAAAACGTCATGAGATTTTTAGTGATATTTTTTAGCTCATCATCTATCATTAGTGTTAGCCTATTTTATGCATGGCCCGAGATAATTCTTCTTCTTCCAATGTGATCCAGGGAAGCCAAAAGATTGGACACCCCTGTTGTAGAGGATACAAAGTCTTTAGCAACCTAGTGGGACTCTAGAGAGCCAGACGTCTAGAAAACACTTTTGAGGTTTTCAGCTTGTGCCATAATCTCAGAGCCAGACCTCAGTCCTTTTTACCCAGTATTGTTCTCCATCCCTGGGGCCCTCCTATATGAGTGACTTCTCCTGAAGGCCAGCTGCCAATTATTGGCATGACAGGATGTGCCACATGTAGGCACTTTCTTCTGAGTGAGGCCAGGTAACAAGGTGATGACCATAAATCCTGATGTGATTGGTGGATTCTTCCTTGGGCTTGGTTAACTGTCAGCTTCCAAATTGCAGATTTTCAGTTGAAGAGGGAGCACAAAAATGAAGTCCTATTTCTTGTATTATTTATGGTAAACCTAAGCTACTAAAAACATAACTAATAATAGAGCAGATTAAGGTGTGAATATACATATATGTTTACATATGAAGAATATATATTTGTATTTCTCTTTCATGTAACATTCCCCTGTGAATGATCCAATGCTGCATAACAAGGTCATTCTGGGACTCAGTTTCTTCCCTTCCAAGTCATTGCTCTCCCATTCCTTCTATCCCTTAAGACATGTCATCTTCTACATAATTCAAACCCAGTGGCTACCACCAAAGGGTTTCAACCAGCAAGAGTGGAGAAGAGAACGTCCACTCTCTTAGGGCCCTGGCTTAGAATGAGCCCACATCACTTCTACTTGTAATTTACTGGCAAGAATCTAGTTATACATTTATACCCAACTGCAGAGAGTGTTGGAAAATGTAGTCACCATGAGCAGCCATGTGTTATCTAACAATTATATTATATTGCAATAAATGCCAAGTGGGTTTTGGTGGGCAATTAACAATATTCATTACAATCCACCTACCTGTCCACCTCAATATTTGTGTGCACCCTTATTTGCACACACACACACACACACACACCACAGTCTTTACAAGGGAAACAACCCACAGCCTCATCCAATTACTGCAGATACCCATTCTCCAAAATCTCCAAGTGACATAATATTAGAGAATATATTTTTCATAGGGGCTGATTTAGGGCTTAAACAATCAAGAAATTTGGCGGACCAGGTGTGTGTGTGTGTGTAAAACAGTTCCAGTGAGATATAATTTATATACCACACATTCACCACTTAAAGTTTATAATATTCTTTCATGTATTCATGGAGTTGTGCAATCAGCATGAGTCCATTTTATAACATTTTATTACCCCCAAAAATACTCCATACCCTTTAGCTATCACTTACCACCACTCCCTTTGTCTCCTTCAGTTCGAGGCAACCACTATCTGTTTTACGTCTCTACAATTTAGCCTATACTGAACATTTCATGTAAATGAAATCATATAATATGTGACCTTTTGTGACTGTCTTCTTTCACTTAACATATTATTTTCAAGGTTCGTACATGTTGCAGCAAGAATCAGTACTTCAGTGTTCTTTATGGTTGAGTAATATTCCACTGTACACATATGTCACAGTTTGTGCATTTGTCAGTTGATGGAAACTGGGTAGTTTTGATTTCTTTAGCCATAAGTTTCTCTTAAATTGTGTAAATATGTTCATGGATTGGAAAACTCAATATTCTAATGAAGCCAACTCTCCAAAATTGATTTATAGATTCAGCACAATTCTCAAATTTCCAGGAGGCTTGAGTGTGTTTGTGTGTGTGTATGTGTATATATAAATTAACAAAATGATTCTAATGTTTATATGAAAATGTAGAGGTCCAAGAATAGCCAAGGCAATCTGGAAGAAGAAGGAAGTCAGAAGGATAACACTACCAGACATCAGACCTATTATAAAGCCATAATAATTAAGACCAATGTAATAACATAGACAGACCAGGAAAATGCACATGAACATTGTCATTTGGTTTATAACAAATGTGCCACAGCAATGGGGGATTAATTCGATATCTATTTGGGAGAAAATGAATTGACCTGCATATCACACTATAGACATAAATAAATTCCATAAGATTACACATCTAAGTGTGAGAGATAAAATGCTAAAGCTCCCAGAAAATGATACAGGAGCTCATCTTCATAGCATTGGGACAGGAAAAAACATTTAAAAGGCTATAAAAGTCTCATATAATGGGAGAAGGTATTTAAAATATCATCAACAAAGTCTCATATACAGACTATATAAAGAACTTTTAAAAATCGATAATAAAAATGTAGAAAACGCAGGGAAACGTGGACAAAAGGAACTTAACAAACAGAAGAAAAATATTCAAATGTTCAAAAGAAAAGATGCCCAACAACATCAGGAAAATGCAAATTATAACCACAATTACATACTGCTGCACCCCCAACAATGTGGCTAAAATGAAAAAGCCTCACTATACTATGTGTTCATGAGGATGTAGAGCAAAAGAAACTCTCATATACTGCTGACAGGAATGTAGTAAACTGGTGCAGTCATTTCAGAAAAGTGTTTAGCCATACTTATTAAAGCTGAAAATATGCATGCCCTTTGACCCAGCAATTCTAGTTCTTGGAATATAACTAAAAGAAATACATTCATTTACCAATATGTAAAAATTTTAAGAGCAGGCTTATTCATAATAACCCCCAAACTTTGAAACATCCTAAATGTCTAATAAAATTAGAATGGATATTTTAAAATATAGTATATGATGGAATATTACATAACAACAAAAAGAAGTAACTACTGATACACACCACAACATGGGAGAACCTCAGTGGACATTCTGGTTAGCAATAACAGCTGGATACAAAAGAATACAAACTATATATTCCATTTACATAAAAGTCAAAACAAACACAAGTATTCAATGATGATAGAAATCAATATAATGCTGTCATTTGCTTGGGGTGTGTAATTACTGGAAGGAAGCCCAAGAGGTGTTCTGAGGAGTTGATCATGTTCAGTTTTTTGAGATGAGTACAGATTACAAGAATATGTTTATTAAGCTGTGTCCCTTAGGACTATGTTCATCTCTCTCTCTCTCTCTTTCTCTCTCTCTCTCTCTCTTTCTCTGTGTGTGTGTGTGTCTTTCTCTCTGTGTGTATGTGTGTGTATGTGTGTGTGTGTGTGTCTGCCTTCAATAAAAAGTTAATTTAAAAAAACGACACTTGTTAGTATTCCCAGGGAAGCAAGAGGTTAGGGGATAAGTGGGGGTATGGATGAATTTAAATTTACCATGAGGTGATAATTGTTGAAGCTGGGCTAAAAAATGGGTACTTGGGAGCTCACCATGCTATTCTCTCTACGGTTTGTCCCAGTGAAAATTTCTGTAACAATTTTTAACATGAAATTTGGTAGACTTCTGGTACATTTGCTTCCAGTTAATTTTATATAGTAGTCTGCAGACACAGCTCTTAAACTTGCTTTATTTCTTTACTTCTTTGGTTCATAATTCTCTGCACCATTTTAAGGGTGGCTCCCTGATATAAACTGAAAACAATGGGTTTAGGCATTAAGACAATCCCTTAATCTAATCTTTTTCAACAGTCCCCTTCCTTCCTTCCTTCCTTCCTTCCTTCCTTCCTTCCTTCCTTCCTTCCTTCCTTCCTTCCTTCCTTCCTTCCTTCCTTCCTTCCTTCCTTTCTTATCTTTCTCTCTCTCTGTCGCTCTCTCTCTCTTTGTCTCTCTGTCTTCTCTCTCTATCTCTCGTCTCTTTTTGATTGACTTAAAAGTTCTATTGTAACTTTGAGAATGCTGGTCTTCTTTCTAGCCACTTAAAATTATTTAAGTAGTTGCCTTTCCCAAACCCAAGGATCCCACACCTTTTGACTGCCTCTATTTCCTTCCATCTCAGATTGCAGGTCAGGAAAATTCTTGTCTGAGATCACTTCTTTTTAATGCTC
The DNA here is from genome assembly GCF_003255815.1 of Theropithecus gelada. Lineage (NCBI taxonomy): Eukaryota > Metazoa > Chordata > Mammalia > Primates > Cercopithecidae > Theropithecus > Theropithecus gelada. The sequence goes on along the minus strand of NC_037689.1, from coordinate 149,539,546 downwards.
TTCTAAAAGCATCAAGAAACAGTTAACACAGACACTGACTCCAATCACTTTCTCTAGATTTATAGTCTCAGTAGGCATCAGACTGCATTCAAAGTTATTTCAGTTGACAGCTTTGCCATGCTATCATGCTTTTCATGCTTTGCCATGACATGAAAAGAGTTACCAGCTTTCAAGCCTATAATATTAATATTGTTGTCCCTGCAACCTACCTGCTGAGATTTTGTTGCGATAGTACCCTACTTGAAGATACATTTTGATTTTAGTTAGGGTAAAGGCAAACTGTTGTAACAGAAACTCACCAAAGGGATTATTGAGATAACAAAGCAGATATTTATCTCCCACTTAAGAGTTCTGATGTGAAGGAATCTGATTGGCAAGTGACTCATCCCCTTTGAAGTCATTTAGGAACCCATGTTCCTTCCAAGTTGTTGCTTGGCTATCCATTACAACATTGGCATCATCTACCTAGTTAAGTATGAGTAGTCACCATATAAGGGTTCCGGCTGGTAGGAAGGGAGAAGAGTACAAGCAGGAGATATATTGTGGTCATAAGATTCAGGCCAGGAAGTGACATATAATTACTTCTGCTTACATTCCATTACTGATAAGATAGTCATATGACAGTATGTAACTGCAGGAGATTCTTGGAAATATGGTCTTGCTGGATGGCCATATGCCTAGCTGCAATTTTATTTTATGGAAGAAAATGAAACTAGATTCAAGTACACAGCTAGCAGTTTCGGTCACACCAATTTCATCTTGCTTCTTTCACACCTACAAGCTAGGCTTAACCTTTCACTTGCATTTATACCTAGAGGCTTCTATACAACTTGGTAAAAACTTCTTCAGCCTTTATCATAGTTGGCCTTCCCAACAGTACTGTGAGGCAGGCAAGGTGTAAATTTGTGGCTCCAATGGAAAAAGAAATATATCAAGGCTCAAATTATCTCCCACACAAGTGGCAAGCCTGAGGTTAGTACTCCAGTCACCTAACTCCAAGCACGTGCGTTTTTTTTACTATCCTATGTTCCATCTTTCCTGCTTTCTAAGAGTCATCTGCATATAGTTCTTAGTTCAGTTCACCTCTATTGTTGCCCTGCTTACTGCCTTCACACTTCCCAGGACATAACACAGCCTCACATGAACAACACTCTCTTTATCATGCCAGTTTGATCGTATGTATTCCCAACGAGGATTCCTAGGCCTTGAAAGACCAAGGTATTTTCTGTCCTTTGCATCATTGCTTTAAACAGGTTCTCAATCCCATTGTACGTCACTAATTCCCTGGCATACCCTCCCTTTCGTTCTCTTCCAGCCTATGTTCATCAACTCCTTCAACTCTGAGTCCAACACACACTTTTGAACAACTTTCACTGTGCTCCCTCAATATTCATATCCACAGATCATTTATATGGCTGCCCTTGTGTCTCAATAGTTCATTCTTTACACTGGAGCCAGAATGCTGTTTGGAAGTTAAGTCTGATCATGCCACTTGTATTAGTCTGCTAGGGCTGCCATAACAAAATACCTCAGACTGGGTGGCTTAAACAACAGAAATGCATTGTCTCATAGTTCTGGAGGCTGGACATCACAGACAAAGGTGTAGGTAGGGTTAATCTCTCCTGAGGCCTCTCTCCTTGGCTTGTAGATGGTGTCTTCTCCCTGTGTCTTCACATGGTCTTCCTTCTGGGTGTGTCTGTGTCCTAATCACTTTTTCTTTATAAGGACATCAGTCACATTGTATAAGTGCACACTCTAATGACCTCATTTTACCTTAATTACCACTTTAAACACCCTATCTCCAAATGCAGTCACACTCGGAGATAGTCAGGGTGAGGACTTCAACTTAAGAATTTGTAGAGGGTCCACAATTCAGCCCAAAAATCTACTCCTCTGCTCAAAAGTTCTTTAATGGTCCTCCCATCTCATTCAGAGTGAAAACTAGTGTCCTTCCAATAGCTCTGAAGACATTTCAGGATCTGGCTCCTGCCACCTATCTGACCTTATCTCCTACCACTCTCCTCTTTGCCCACTCTGCTTAGCTACACTTGCCCCATTGCTATTTCTTTGACACATTGGGCATGCGCTCACCCTCCTCGGGGCCCTTGTCTTTCTCCTCCCTCTCTCTGGAATGTTTTCCCCTCAGATATCCACATGGCTCATTCCCTCCATCCAATTCCCTTATCAATCATGTATCAATCCTAATACAAATAATTACCTGAACCCTCAGCACTATATCACCCCCTCCTCTACTTCATCTATCTTTCTAGCGTTTTCCATCTTCAAATATATAGTGTCATGGACTTATTTTCAAAGAATTTCCTCCCACAACATGAAAGCCTCGTGAGGTCAAGGATCCTTCCTGCTTTGCTTGCTTCTGTATACCCAAGCTTCAAAAGAATCCCTGACATACTGGAAGTGCTCAGAAAATATTTGCTGAAAGAATGAATAAGGCACTTACTGAGAACACAGCTGAGGGAGGGGGAGAAAAAAAAGGAAAGCCTCCAGAGCAATTGAAATCGTGACCATGAATCCCAAGCTCCATATCACATGCACTTTCTTCAGAGGGGGCCCCCTCGAGATTTCACTTAGAGCCCACAAACTTTAGTTTACATAAAATTCTATGAAATTTAGGCATCTAAATTCCAATCCCAAAGTAAATAAGAAATAGCGAGAAAAAGTGGATTCATGCAAGCAGCAAGCTCACTGATAATCATAAGAAGTGGCAGTTGACAGATTGACAGCAAAGAAAGAGAAAACAACCTGTAAAAAGGGAGACACAACAAAAACCACATCCATTTAGAGCCATTTTCCATAGGAATAAAGTGGCTTTGCCTAAGTAGCAACAGAGACAACTACTGTCATGGCCAAGGACAGGAAGAGAAGTTTACAATAAGAACCAGGAGTTATTGGGAACAGGTTACATATGTCTGGTGTGCTTCCTTTCCCTAGGGGAGAAAAATAAGCCTTATCTAGGAGATGAGTTTCCCTCATAATGTGGTTTAAATAATACTTTTCAAAAGCCTTGATGCTAAAAGTGGTGAACTTCCTTTCAATACTCTTGTGTAGATTTCTCACTCTTCAGGCTGGAAAATGTGATATGAGAAGTGTGGTTGTCCTCAGTGCAGTTCTCCTGCTCACTGCTTCCTGCTGAGGACCCAAAGAAATGGCATCTCATTTCCCTGAAGGCAGAAGCCAGAGCTTCCATTGTCTTCCTTGGTACCCTCTTTCCTCCAACTCTCCCCGATTTGACTGATGTTTGCCTTATAGACTTTTTTATACTGCCTCTCCACAAGGACCACCTAGAGAATTGCTCTCCAGTCTGCAAAGTCCTCATTTCTGTTGAAGATGCCTGTGAACTTTCACTGGGTCATGTTTGCCAATCAGGTAAATCGCAGCCATTCTTCAGTGACCTACTGCTAAGAAAACAGACCTGAGAGGGGATGAAGAAATGTGACTGAATCCCTGTGACACAGCAGGCAGCCTAGGCCCTGGACAGAGTCCAGAATCAAACCAGGGAGGCTCAGGGTGGATCCAGTGAGTCAACAATCTAGGGACATGGCCAAGGTTCAGAACTACAAGGCACAATGTACAGAACCGTGATCCAAACTGCAAGCCAGAACCCAGTGACTCCAGCAGGAGCAAAGGGAGGAGAGAGCTAGAGTAGGTGTGGGAGGAGAGTTGGGAAAGGCAAAGTTGCAGCATCCCCAGGGTCAAGAGACTAGGCAAGGTCCAAAGGCAAGTGGAATAATAAGTTCGTCCCATCAATCAGAATTCTGCAGACCCAGCTGCAGGCAGCTTACGTCTACTTTCACAAAAGCTCCAGGGCTCCATCCTCTGCCCAGCTCTCTTCTGGCTCTTCATAAGCTTTCCCAGGGAACTCAGCAATTGCCGCAGCTTCTATCATGATCTTGCTGCAGCTGACATTGCTGTTTGAAGAACAATGGGGAATATGTGGCACTCAGCATTGAGGGACCTGCATTCTAGCCCCAGGTCTGTCACTTTTTGACTGTGTAATCTTAGGCAAGTCATCTACTTTCTCTGAGACACAGTTATTTCAGCAGGGAAGCAGGAAAGATAATGTCTACCTCATAGAGTTTGGGGTAAGAGCTAAATAAAATCCTGAAGATGGAGCTGCTCTGTAAATCACATAGTTCTGTACAATACTATTCCTAATATTAACAAGTCCATCTATAACCTAAATATCTGTCCTATGCTCCAGCCTGATATATTCAACTGCCTCCTGGAAACTTCCACTTGGACACTTGGACTCAGAGTCAACATATCCCAAATTTTCAAAATGCCCATCTTCTAGCACATGGCTTCCTGTCTTCTCTGTGCAGCCTATTTCAGTGAAGGGCACCAGAGACACTTGGGGTGTCAGGGTATGGAACCTGAAACCTAATGGTCTCCTCCAGTGGAACCTTCCTTTCCCAGCTTACATATAATCTGTCAACAACGACCAGGTTGAGGTGAATATCTGACAGACTTTCAGCCCTTTTTCTCCTTCCCCTCTGCCCTGACCTAGGTCAAATTCTCAATATTTCTGTCCCAGAATATTGCAACAGAGTCTTAAGAGACCTAGTTACCTCTGGTCTCACACCCAGACTTGCCATCACAGCCAGGTTAACCTTACAAAACACAAATCTGACTAAACTGCTTTCCTTAAATCCTTGAAGGGCCCCTTGTACACCTAAAGCAGAAAACATATGCCAGTTTCACTTCTCACTCTATCCCTTAAAGTATCCACTGTTCTCACCTCTCCCGATGAGAAACATCCTGAACAGACCAAGTCCTCGCCAACCTCTTTGGCTTCTTTCCATTCTGATATACAAGGAATCATATCATGGAATCAGATTCTTCCTAGAGTTTTGGAAGCCTATTTGACATCAAGAGTACCCCGAGATAGCTTTCTTCTGCTTCCAGTGATTTTTTTTCCCCAAACACAGCCTCATACAGAAAGCAACTGCTGACTTGGGAATACCCACAGTTCTAAGGCAGCACAGGCAGCTAACAGAACCGTGTTAGCTGTCATATGATGTTAGGTTTAGTTCCTGTTCTAGTTCAAGTTCTGCCACTAAAGAAAAGAGCCAACTACATTGTGATGTCTGTGAGATGGTCTTCGATGACATGTTGAGCTGCTGAATTAAGCAACCCAGCAGCCCACATACAACTGGACTTCCTGTTACAAATGCTTTTGTTGTCTGAGTCAGTCTGAGTAAGGATTTCCATTATTTGCAGCTAAAAGTACTGTAAATTATCCAACACAATAGGTGACTTAAGCAATAACACAGCCTAAGTATGCAAGAGAGCTTCTCACACCAAACAAACAAAAATAGAAACTGAGGTTCAGAAAAGGAAAAATGATTTTGCCAAAGAACATACCAAAAATTCTATGGTTAATTGCATCAAATATAAAAATACTAATAACTATTTCTAGTCTGGATTGTCAGGTGAATAAGCCCTGTTCTCTTCTAATTTTGCTGTTAAGCTGCTGTGGACTGGAAAACCAGGTTTCTGCAAGACAGGTAGATCTGTTTGTAAACTAAGTGTAATCAGACTCTGAGTGAAGTCCCAAAAGCTTGCCTATGAAGAAATGGCAGGAGCTTTAGCATTGATTTTGAGACATTGAGATAAGTACGATGTCTCTATATACTTGGCTAAGCTTTGGTCTATATCATATCAGAACTATTAGGACAATGTGTCATTTGCTTATTTTTCTTGTGAAAATAAATAATGAATGTCACAGAGTGGATGCCTATATGGGGGAAGCTCAAATTATGCCTACCCAAGTGCACATGGCACAAGAATAGTAGGGACAGGCTCTCTAATTTCAAGTTTAAGTGTTTTGTCCTGGCCAACTTGGACTTGAAAAGTAAGGGATGATCTGATTGACTCCTCTACATTCTCTCAGAAAATTCTTCACTTACCATGTCAAAGGACTATTTTGCTGTGGAGCTTATTGAAAAGTGACACACGCTGCCCTGTGGAGGTAGTGAACTCCTCATCTCTGGCTCAAACTGAGTTTGAATGCCCTACTTGTGAAGAAGACTTCTATTCCAGGAAGAAGTTAAGACTGATGTCATCAAGTCGTTTATAGTCTCTTCCCAATACTGATTTCTCTTACAGCCCTCTTAGAGGGAGAAAAATATTCTCTGTTGTTGTTCCTGTCAAAGCTGTCCATAGAAACAGGTGGTCTCAAAGTGATCTAGCTCATCACTGAGCCCTTTCTATGTCATACAAGAGCATCAGTAATAAAAATGCTGGAACTGAGGCCCAACCAGTGATATCATTGATGGTGCATCAGAAAAGAGAGAACACCTGCTCTTCACAAAGGCCTTTTTACACTTACTTCCCTGATGAGTTCACTTCCCAATCTGTTGGAACAAATCCCTTTTGTAGGACAGGCTGCCACACACCATAAATTTGATGGCAGCTCTCCCATCCAAGAAGCCTCTTGGGGCAGTTGACCAATCTCAACATTCCCAATTGTTCTAACTGATTGGCAAGCATTATGAACTCAACAATTGGTTTTCCACAGCTTTGGGAGGAGAAATGTCTTTCATTAGTAGGCTACATTTCACCAGGGTGCCAGAGAAAAGGTGATACTTCTGGAAATGTCAGAAAGAGACTCCCTCTTTTCCTCCCTAACCTACAGCAGGGCAAGCAAGCATGGGTGTTAAGGGAGGGTAAGAAAAACACAAAGACTCTGGGCCAGGTGCGGCAGCTCATGCCTGTAATCCCAGCACTTTGGGAGGCCAAGGCTGGCAGATCACGAGGTCAGGAGATCGAGACCATCCTGGCTAACACCGTGAAACCCCGTCTCTACTAAAAATACAAAAAAATAGCCAGGTGTGGTGGCACGTGCCTGTAGTCCCAGCTACTCAAGAGGCTAAGGCAGGAGAATTGCTTGAACCCGGGAGGCAGAGGTTGCAGTGAGCTGAGATCGTGTCACTGCACTTCAGCCTGGGCGACAGAGCAAGACTGTCTCAAAAAAAAAAAAAAGAAAGGGCTCTTCAATGTAGCTGCTTGGCTCCATCTTCACCAGGAAGCTTCCCTGCTCCAAACCATTGCCGAAGCATCCATTTGTTCCTTTGAAACCTTTTGGGAAAGTCTTTCTTAGGGTTGGGGTAAGGAAATATGGCTCCTCAGGATTATTCAAGCTCAGAAGCCTTGTCCCCTTGACTTCAAGCTCAGAAAAACAGGCAAGCCACTAAACTATCCAAACTGTTTTGTGCAAAGTCCTGCAGCTCTGAAGGATGAGTCATCTGCTTTTACCGCCACTTGAAATAAACAATAATGGCTTGGCAGCCTTTCGTATATTAATAGCCTTGTCATTTTACCTTCCTCCCGCTCCCTTTATTCCACATTGGAATTAGAAGTGGCAAAAGGGCCTTCAGAGCTGATTACCCTGTGGTTCCAAGCTTCCCAGAGAGCCCAAGAGGAGACCAAGACGTTCCCTGCACCCTGGGCAGATTAAGAGTCCCCCCAGTCATTATCCTGTAGTCATTCTTCATGGCATTTCATACTGGAAATTATCAGATTTATTTCCTTGTCTGCTGATTGCCTGTTTCCCTGCATAAACAGGTAGACTTCATGAAGGCAAAGACTTATTCTGCCTTGTCACTGCATCCTCAACACCCAGAACAGCACCTGTGAGACAGAAGGGAGGAGCTTGAAGTGTTACCCCTCTTACAAAGAATTAGAATACACAAAGGAGGCAGGGTTGTACATTGGGGGAAGGGCTTTGTGAAGATGAGAACTGTAGGGGATGTGGGGGAAGTATCCACATTTCTATATCTCTCTGACCCCAATGTCTTTTGTATTAATTACTCTGAATTTCCAGGGGAGGGGAGAGGGTGCAGTTAATCATCTCCCTCAAACCTCAGCAAGACCCACCTCAGCCCTCCACTGTGCTCTATAGTACTACTCTGCATTTCTTCAACTTCCATGGAACCTCTGAGCACTCCTGTGCCCCCTCCACATCTTCAAACCCTCCCACTGGCCCACCAGCACCTTGCTCTAGGAGAAAAATGCCTCCCTCTCTCCCATCACATCTCTGAATACTACTTCTACCTCTTTGTCCAAATCCAACTACAGTTCCTTTCTGCCTGGAGAATGTAGCTTCCCCTGCAGGCCTCTTGACTATTCATTCAGTCCTTAACCCAATCAATACATTGTGATTAGGTACCAGTTCCTGGGAGCAAGTGAAGAGACTCATTCTCCACACTCCATGTTTCTCAGAGTCTGGAGGTAGGGTAGTCACCTCCTCTAATTCTGCTTCCAAAGGGTTGTATCTCATCCCTTCTTGCTGACTCAGTGACATCAGAGCACTCCTCTTCCCTACCCTGTAGTATAAAGGGTTGACTCTGCACTTAGGCATTCCCCTCGGCATACACACATGCTGTTATTTTCCCCATGTAACCTTCTCTAGAGTCTCTTTCCTTCTTCAACAACTGCCCTATTTTGCTGCCGTCTTCTGCAACAAAACTCTTCCAAGGAGGTGTCTAAGCTCATTATCTGTAATTCCTAGTCTTTTGTGAACCTGCTTGAGCAGTCTTTTACCTTTCCTGCCCACCCTTCCCAACACACGCACGCGCACGCACACACACACACACACACCATAGAAATTTTTCTTCTCAAGGACACTAATGACTTATATGTTGCTAACCCCATGGTCAATTCTTAGTCTTACTCCTCTGGACCTGCTGGCATCATTTGACAGTTGATCTCTCCCTCCTTGACTTTCAGGATGTTTCACTCTCTTGATTGTCTTCCTACCTCACTGGTCACATTTCTCAGTCTTTTTCCCTGGCTCCTTCTCGTCTTCCCATCCTCTTCATCTCGGGGCTCAGTCCTTGTCTCACTTCCCTTCTCCAACTACATTCACTCTCATGTTCATCTCATCCAGTTTTAAGGTTTAAGTGCCATCTCTATACTGAAGATTCCCAAATGTATGTATCCAGGCTACACTTTTCTCCCACCCAAATTTCAGACTCAGGAACACACCTGAATTTGGAAGTCTAATAGACACCTCAAATCACCATGTGGAAAATTGAACTTCTGACCGATCTTCCAACAAAATCAACCAAAATTCCAGGAAAACCAAACTCCCACAAAACAAAACTAACAAGCAGAAACAAACAAACAAATAAACAAAGACCTGTTCTATCCATAGCCTTCCCCATTTCAGCTGTTGGTAGTTCTACCATTCTGGAGCCATCCTTGACTTACATCTGTCTTTCACACTTCATATAATTTGGCAGGACATCCTATTGACTCCATTTTAAAAATATACCCAGAGTCTGAACACCCCTCACTATCTCCACTGTGACCATCACCTCTTCTGCAATTGCTGCAGTTGCCCCTTAATTAGCCCCTCTGTTTTTATGTTCACCATCATCAATTTATTCTAAGGGCAGCGGTCCTTTAAAAAAGTAATTCAAATTGTATCACTCCTCTTCTCATAACTCTCCCAGTGACTCCCACTTTCAATCAGAAGAAAAGTTAATCTTCTTCCAATGGCTACATGACACTCCATGATTTGTCAGCTCAATCTTGTTTTCTCTCTAACCTCATCTCCTGCTACTTCCTCTTTCTTCACTCTATTCCAGCCACACTGACTTTCTCGTTGGGCCTGGAACATGTTAATAATTTTCACTTTTTCTTCATTCTTACTAGAACATTCTTTCCCCAAATATCACCTTCTCAGTGATGCTCTGCCTGAGCACCCTATTTAAAATTATCCCCCCATAGCACTCCGAATCTTACTTACCAGATTCTGCTTATTTTTCCCCAAACCATTTATTACCTTCTAATATAACTTGCCTGTTACTTATATTTATTATTTGAGGCCTGTCTCATTTCTCTGGGATGTATGCCTCACAAGAACAAGGATTTCAATGTGCTTTTCTCATCACTATGATCTTTAGCACCTAGGCTAGTACCTGGCACATAGTAACATATATTAGTTGAATGAATGAATGAGTCCGTTTGTGTCCTCTCCTCTCCTTCTGTCCTTCCCTCCTCTGAGGAAGAAACGTTCATCCTCCACCAGTAGCCAATTCTCACCACTGGGCTCTGACCATACACAACTGCTTCATGAAGGCTTTCCACCCTCTCCCCCTCAATTGGCTTCTCCCTCTCAGCCTATAAACATGTTTCTGTCTCATGCATCTGTAAAACACAAAAATCAAAATGCTTCAAATATTTGCCTCCCTCTAGCTGTTGCACTGTGTCTTCCTTCATGTTGAGCTTCCTGAGGAGTTGTCTATACCTGCTGACTTCACATCCTCCTCACACATTCACCCCTCAGAGCAGACACTTTCCAGATCTCAAGATTCTCAACCAACAGCATTTGCCAGCATTATTGGCATTCTCCTTAAATCTCTTTCTCTCCTTCTCTAAAACCCTCGGGCCCAGAGCAGAATCAGACATGGCCCCTGCACTAAGCCTCTCTCCCTGTATTTGGTGTGGGAGACAGTCACAGTTCTCACTGCTTTCAAGCCACTTCTCAAGCAAGCTGTATACAGTCATACACTCTTTTCTCTTACCTGTCCATCTCACACACCCTTCAACTCTGTGTTGAGGATCAGCCCCTGCCCAAAGCTTACCAATGACCTCCTTGTTGAGTCATCCACTGGACACCATTCAGTCCTTGACGTATTAACACATGGTTAAAACCACCAGTCTAGAAGAAATGCCCTCCCTTGTGTTGGCTTCTGTGACACCTCTCTCAGGAATCAAGCTTAAGCCTGTTTATCTCTCCCTGGGTGACTGCATCCAGTTCTATGGTTTTGAATGCTACCCATGTGTCAATCTCCACCCCCAGTCATGCCTCTCTCCTCCCTTATAGCCTGGTGCCACCAGCCTGCGGTGCTCACAGTGGTCCAGTTTCCTGAGGTCTAGAATCCTGTTTTGTCCACAGCATTTCAACCACCTTGGGACATGAGCCCTTGTTCTGCAGTGTATGCCTAGGCCTGAGGTCTTGCTCTTTGGCCAGATACTTCCTGGTGTTATTCAAGACCTCAAGGATACCAAGTATGCCTGCATGGTCATTTATCAGTTATTAGATAATTATAATAATGTTGAGAATGGCAGGTAAGCTCTGTTGAGTACTGACCGTGTGCCAGACATGGTGCTAACTGCTTTACCTGGTCTTTGCCATTGAATCATCACAGGTGCCACGTGAGGTGGGAAGTATTATAATTTCCATTTTACAAATGAGTAATATGAGGTTCATGGGCTTTAAGGAACTTGCTCCTAGTCATTTAGCCAGTAGTTAGGGGATGATCTGAAATTCAAACTGTGCCCTGTGTGCAGTGGAGCACAGAGGTCTGGTCATTACCGTGTACTGCCTCTGCCTCCACTGTTAGTCTATCTGCTTTGAAGCCTGGTTGTCCCCTGCTTGCTCCTTCATCCACTTCTGCACTTGGCTTAGCCCTGTACATAGTTCTTTCTTTAGTTGCCTCCCCCAGTGTCCCTGGCATTTCGGTCTTGCTGCAAGCCCAGGAACTTAACAAGCTAAGAGTCATGTAAGATTTGTCTGGGCTGGTATTTTTTCCTTGACCTAATAAGAAAAGCATGTGTGCACGTGCTACAGTTTAGGCCATGCTAGGGCACGAACACACAGACTTTATGATCAGCAACTCTGGTTTTGTCCCTAAATCACATATATAGCAGGTCACATGGTGGTTTGATGTTGGTTATTTAATTTGATAATTCACAACTGACAAGGGGCTTGCTCACTGCTATTCTGATCAATGGGTAGTTGGTTTAGTTATGAAAATACAGCTGCTCTACTAACAGTTTTGTTTATATTCAGCTTCAATATCTAGTTGAAGAGAAGCACATCTGAAGTACCAACAGCCAGGGAGAGGGGTGTGCTTGCACATACATGCACACACACACATACACATACCTAGACACCAAATGAGAATGTTTATTTCTAATGGAACTTTAGAAAGTGAAATGCAAAATGCAGGGAGCTGCTATCATGGCTGTAAATAAAAGCTCTTTCTCCTCCTCCTGCCTTCATTATTTCTGTTCTGCCACCCCGGCCACCTGGGAAGACCCTGTGAGCCTTCTCCAACAAACCTCCCTCCTTTGCCTCCTCCCCAACTCCATCTGTCAATTCCACATCTTAGATGTTGCTCCCTCCTGTGGCTCCTCTTCTGACCATCCCTGTGGCTCTGATCCTGTTTGCTGGGAGAAAAGAGGCTCCAACTCTCCATCCTGCAAACTCTCCTGCCTACCACCACCAGAGGGATCTTTTGAAACAGCATTTGGACATAAAATATCCCCTTTTGGTACTCGTCTGCAACTCTCCTCTTGCCCACAGATAAAGTGCAATTGCTTGTCCAACCTCCCACTCCAGCTTTATCTCCAAAAATTTCTCTTCACAAATGCCTCAGGCAATCTCCTCCTTGTTTTCTGTCAAACACCACACATATCTGGTTTCAACACCCTGGCTGGCTCTCAACTTGGAATGTCCATCTCTGCACCTCTGCTGCCTATAACACCCTCCTCTTGCTTTGAGAGGCTCGGGACCATGTAAGTGTTTTCCTCGGAACTCTGGGGTCCTCATGACTTTGTACCTTGAGTTAGTAATTTTTTACTAATTTTACCATAAGTTCCCATTCCTCGAACATCACACACCGGGGCCTATCATGGGGAGGGGGGAGGGGGGAGGGATTGCATTGGGAGTTTTACCTGATGTAAATGACGAGTTGAGGGGTGCTGACGAGTTGATGGGTGCAGCACACCAACATGGCACAAGTATACATATGTAACAAACCTGCACGTTATGCACATGTACCCTAGAACTTAAAGTATAATAATAATAATAAATAAATAAATTTTTTAAAAAAAGTTCCCACTCCTCTCTTGAAAAACATATGTAAGGGACAAGACATCATCTGAGTCCTTGCTGTATATTCCTCTATCATAAAGTCGATGGCCTGATCTAGACAAGCATGTGGCAAATACTTGGGAAACTACAAAATAATAATAACATTCTGTAGCCTCCACAAATCCTCACAGCTATCCTATGGATGAGCTATCCCTTTGATGAGGTTTATAAGGAAGATGGCAAAGTATGATTAAGATCAACCTGTAAGAGAAAAGTGCCTGGGATTCTCTGATGAATGAGCTGTAATCACTTGCTTCCTTTGTCTGCCTGGGATTCAGTAGTTCATTCAGCAAATGTAATTAATGCCTACTGGTCATTGGGCACTGTGCTCAATCCAGGGGAATACAGGTAAATCAGAAAAACCTTCATTTCCCGGACTTCCAATGTCGGTGGAGGAAGAGACATGCATATAGGACACTACAAATCCCAGGCTGGCTACAGTAAGGGCAGACATGCTCCTCTCCATAGCAGTCTGGTGTTGGACAGGACTGGCAGCCTTCTCTTCCTCATGGGCTCAGCAAAGCCGCTTGTTTGCCTGTTCCCTGCTCTGCAGCATTTTTCCCTAGGGCAAAACTGGCTACATAATTTGCAGGGCCCAGGAAAAAATAAAAATGCAGGGCCACTTGTTCAAAAGTTATTAAAAATTTCAGCAGCAACACATGAAAGAAAGTATGGGGCTCTTCCGTGCATGTCGGGGGGCGAGAGTGAGGAGCTGTGCAAGCCTAAACATGTCCTGCAGTCTCTTCTTCTCTCTTGCACCATAGTCTGAAGGCAGCCCCAGGTCCTAGTGGACTGACTCAGTGGTAGTAGGACACACACAGCTGCACATAAATCAGTGACATATTTGGTTGAGTGCTTATTGTGTGCCCAGAGCTCTGCTAAGTCTTAGGGATACAGTGGAGACCCCAACAAGACATATTTTGTGTGTATGCATGTGTGTGTTTGTCACTGAGCTTACTTCAGTAGGAGAGACCCACTGTAAACAAGCTCATAAAAAAAAATGCCCAAGAAAATCATCAATGAGTGAGCAGTGTTGTGAAGAGCACAAAGCAGAGTGATATGCTTGGGAGGTGGGGTGGTGAAGAGGGTGTTTTAGATGAGTGTGATAGAGCTAAGCCTCTTCAAGGATGCACACAGCCCTTTCTAGAGCAACAGGTGAGGATGCTGCTAGTGTCTGGCACCAGCTTGGTACACAAATCTTTGTCATTCCTTCTCTTTCTGAAGCAAATCAGAAAGATCTAGGTAAAGAAGATGAAGTCCAAGTATGCTTGAGACTCTTGACATGTCTCCCCTGAAGAGGGGCACTGCCCCTTCCCTCTCTGTGCCTTCTCATGTCTTCTGCTATCACCTGGTGCCAAGTCTCCAGAAAGATTCGGCCATCCAGTCTTAAGGAGGTTTCCAAAGCCTCCTCTATTCCAGGTGGTCCCTCTCACACTCAGCGTCTGGGGCCAAAGCGGGAGCCACATTGTGGCAGTGTCCTCTTGGGGTTCAGAGAAAATTCTCCAGTGAATGTCTCTGCCGGGTCCTCTGTTGGCGGGTCCTCCCTGCCCCCAAATACCTGGGAATTTGCCCTGCGGAGTACCTCACATCAGAGCTTGCTGGGGAGACCCCTGTCTCTCTTCTTCCGTATGCCAAGGAAGGTGCTGAGTTACCCGGCTTCCTTTATACGACAAGACTTGTATTTCGAAAGACTGAAGATTGTGGGCTGAGAGCTGGGAAAACCAGAGAGGCAGCTAGGTTGAAGCCAGGAGACTTGGGGAAGCAATGGGGTGCAACAGGTGGCGGGGAGGAAGCCACGGCTGGAGAGCACAGTTTGACCCCGCGGCGCGCCAACGGGCAGGAGGGGGTCGCCTCTGGGGCGTAAGCACATCCAGCCCCGCATCTTGTCCCTGAAGCAGCTCCCTGCCGGCCACAGCGTGGGGCCGCGAGTTTCCTCCGCCCAGGCCGTGCGCCGCTGGCTCGCCGCCTCCTTCCTCCCCCTCCCCCGCCCCTGGCTGTCTGGCAGTGCTGCAGTGGCGGCGGGGGGACTGGGGGCCGCAGCAACAGGGCTCCCGCCTCCTACCAGCGCCCGCGCGAGCCTCCCCCGCTCCCCACGGCAGCAGCCGTCAAGTCGCCGGAGATTTCCATCGGGGCTGGGGGCGGGCCTGGGGCGGGGAGCGCGGGGCGGGGAGCGCGGGACGGGGCGGGGCGAGTGGGAGGAGTGAAAGTTGGAGCCCAGCAAAACCCTCCACACAGCGCTCAGTGCGTACAGACCGTGAACCGCGACCTCCGCACGGGTGGTCGCTCCCGTCTCCGCGGAAATGTTGTCCAAAGTTCTTCCAGTCCTCCTAGGCATCTTATTGATCCTTCAGTCGAGGTGAGTCTCCATCCCGGGACCCGGGAGCCCTTCGCGCCCAGCCCCCTCTCCTTGGGAGCAGGGACGGCTCCCGGGATCCCTGCGGCCCCGCGTTCCTCGAGCCCCGCGCCCGCCTTGCCCCGGCCCTAGCGCGGGCTGGCTGAGTACTGCGTGCCCTCGATGCGCGCCAGCCTCCGCCCGGTTCACTGTAGGATGGATTCCCGGGGTCCTTGAAGGGGATCTCCAAAAGGAAGACGGGACCCCCGTTCTCGGATTCCCGCTCTCAGAAGCACTGCGATGGCCTGGTGACAAGCACTCCTTCTAGGAGTCTTGCGCAGGAACAGGGGAGCAGCCCCGGGGGGGACCGGCCAGGGCAGGCTTCAGCTACTAGGGGGTCCGGGGTGCATTTCGAGAAGGCGGTGCGCGGGCTGAGGGAGCTTAACTGCGCCAAAAATGTGTAAGTGTTGCCTCGTCTGTTCTCTGCTGCTCACATTTTTTAAAGAGTGCCTACTGAGTTCCAGGCACTGCGCCAGGCAACTCTGACTTTCCTTGCTTCCCATGCCGCTGCTCCTGTTGGTGCCAGTCTCAGGCAGGAGCTTTGGTTTAGTCTAAGGGCTCCCGCACCAGCTATACCCCTCCCCACTGCTGACAGCCTCCCCCTTCCTTAACTCATCCCTAGACACCCTGCTGGGCCTTGGGTAGGCTGGAGCCAGAGGCCAGGAATATTATTCTCCTCTGAAGTCTGTGGTTTGGGTCCTAGATTTCAATCCCCTTCTCCCTTTTCAGGTTTCCCTTGAACAACCATCTTCCCTCACACCTTCTCCTCGCCCTGAGACTTGGCTAGGAAGGTTGTCCCCTAGATTTCTCGCTTTTTGGGGTGGAAGATGACTGCTTCGTTTTTGTTGTTGTTGTTGTTTTTTTGAGATGGTTCCTGCTGGGTGTGAAGTGTCACAAGTTTGCGAGCTTTCTGATCTGTGGAGCTTTCTTGAAGTTTCCATGGCACTGGGCTTGTGTCTTGTTTATCTGTTGTGGGGAGCGGGGGTGACTTCTTTCCCTACCCGAGATTGCGTTAGCTCTTCAGAGAAGGGGATGTGTGGCTCCCTGCTGGCTCACTGATGCCCTGGAGTGGGGCTAGCCTCAGCAAGGGCTTGGTAAATGTTTTTCTATGCGTGCTAGCAATTTCCAGTCATCCACATCCCTCCAAATGGAATTTGGACTAGTTGAGAAAGCTGACATGGTGACTGGCTAGGGCAAAAGATGGCTCTGGGATGGGGGAAATAAGAAGTGGGGGGGGGGGCGGTCAGAGAGGAAAACAGCAGGGAAAGGGGGCTGGGGAAATGGAAACTACTCTTCAAGCATAGCAACCTGTGGTGCTAGGAAAGAGCTGGGGAGGTGACAATGGGGTGTACTGGGCCACAGTGAACCACAAGACCTCTCTCTGGTCCAGGCTTAGCCTCAAATTATTTGTGTGACTTGGGGCACAGTCCTTCCTCTCTCTGGGCCTCAGTTGGTCCATCTGTATAATGAAAAAGAGATCTGATTTAGATAAAAATCCAACATCTTTTCTTATGCCCCCCACCCCCACCCCACTTCTCACGCCACCAGCAGTCGACTGTTTGGGAGGGGGTAGTGCAGAGATTCAACTTCATGCTGGACCATTGTGTCTGGAGACATGTGAATGCCTGAAAAACTCCCCTGGAAAATCCCACTATTCCAATGTATGAGTGTTTTTCAAGTTTTTATTCTTTCTAGCCCCGAAAGTGAGCTTAATGGCTGACTGGGGAAAGGTATGCATTGTCAGCAGCTCTTTAACCCCAAAGACCTCAGGATGAGGTTTTATTTTGTTTGTTTGTTTGTTTTTAACTGGCAAAAGCCAATTTTAGGATTAAAGCCACCTTATGACCCTCTGCTATCATTTTCATTGCAGACCTAGTCTAGGGGCAGGAGGGCTTTGGTGGTCTCGGTGGTTTCGGGTTTATCTGTTTGCCTCTGCACTTTTAAACATGGGGCAGCTGGGAGGATCTTGTCCATGGATTTCAGACATCTGGGAGGGGCTGCTTCAGGCTTTTAGGTGGTCCTGTCTGGCAGTGCTCAGTCTACCACTGCTGCCGGTTCTGATTGTGCCATGTTTCCAGCCACATCACTTATTTTGCAGGGTCTCAGGTCTCCATTTTCCCTCCTCACTTCCCATAGTCACTGGCCCTTATCTTTTGAGATGGCTGGGAATTTGGCCTCAGGAAAAGAAGACATCTTCTAAATATGGCATTTGAAAGTAGAAACTGTATTTTCGAAGTCCAGTTCTTCCCCAGCCCACAATGGGAAGTAGCCACTTCAGACATGAGAAATGGTGTGGATTTGGCACATCTGTATGCCACTTAAGCAATTCTAACAGCTTGAAATACTGGAGAAAAATGCATTTTGCTGCCCAAGTTGGCAGTCCCTTGGTCTGCAATACAGGGATCATGCCAATGTCTCTTGCCCTGTTTACCCCTTATTTTAGGAAACAAATTGCCTTATGGCTTAAAAAAAATCATTTTGGAAGTGTGACATGCCAGTATAAAAGCATAGACATCATGAGTGAACAGCTCAGTGGATTTTCACAAAGTAAACAGGCCCATGTAACCAACACCTAGATCAGGAAATACAGCATTGCAATCCCCTTACCACACACACACACACACACACACGCATCTCCAAAATGCTTGTCCCTGTACACTTTCCTCCCCAAAGGAAATCACTCTCCTGCTTTCCAATATCACAGATTAATATGGGATGATGGCTTTTTAAAAGACTTTTAATTATATATTTTTTAAAGACATATAAAGGCAGAGGGAACAGTACATGGAATCTCCATGTAGCCATCCCCACCCCCATTGTTTGTGAATTCATGGCCACTCTTATTTTCTTTTACCCCACCCACTCTCCAATTCCGACTTAGATTGTCTTGAAGCATATCTCAGACATCATATCATTTTATATGTAATTGTTTTAGTATGTATTTCTAGTCATTAAAAATTTCACAAGCATAAGAAAATACCATAATTACACCAAAAATTTAAGAATAATTTATTCATGCCTCAACTATCCACTCAGTGTTCAAATCTCTCCTATTATGTCATAAATGATTTCTGTTTGTTTTTTAAGAGTTTGCTTTTAAATAAAATGAGATCCAGATATTAGCAGGTGGGGCATTTTGATTTTTTACAACACGTTTTTATGGAATTAGAACATGTATACAGAAAAGTGCTCAAATCATAAGTGTACAGTTGATGAGTTGTCAGAATATGACCACAGCGGTGTAAAGAAAGCCAAATCAAGAACCCGAACGTGAGCAGGACCTCAGAAGCCCCCTTTGTCACTGCCTCCCAGCAAAGGCAGCACTATCCGGACTTCTAACACCATCGGTGAGTTTCATACTTTGGCAGATGGCCTTTAACATTTTTGTTTAATTCAATTATTCTTACTAATCTTCTTCTTTTTCTTGGCTGTGGTGCATGGCTGTGGAGCTCAGGGTGGACTCCTGTTGGGCAGTCAGTTCCTGGATGGCTGTCTGTGGGTGGAGGACTCCTGCCTTTCCTGTTTAGACACCCACAAAGGCTGCTCTTTAGCCTCCTTCTCTTCATCTCCTTCCCCTGCCCCCAGTGCAACGAGTATTACACAACCAACAAAACTGCAAAATATTCCCACAATTTTCTGGTCCTCTCTAGGAGAGGCCACTCTGGCTTTCGCAAGAATTCCTCTCAGCCTTGGCCCTCAGCCTGCTCCTCACTCCCAGTTGGTGCTGGTCAGGCCGACTAGAGGCCAAGGCTAGTCACAGTGGGCCAGCACTCAGACATAAATGCCCTCTTCATTTCACGTGGAACATTCTTTTAAAATCTAGGTCTTGCTTTTGTTTATTTTTTTTTTAATAAAAGAGTTATCATAAAAGAAGGACAGCATAGAAAGTCCCCAAAGAGCAGCAAGATTTAAAAGAAATTCACAAGCCTAATCTGTCACTGTCTTATAATTTGCTGTTACCAGTCACAATTTAACTAAGTTCTGTGTTGAAAACTTGTTTCGGTTTGCTTCTGTCCCAAGAAGCACTAGCTGGGGCCCCTACAGACTGCAGGGCAGAGCTTCATTTTTCGTTTGAATGTTCTAGGGTCGAGGGACCTCAGACTGAATCAAAGAATGAAGCCTCTGCCCATGATGTCGTCTATGGACCCCCGCCCCAGCCTCTGGAAAATAAGCTCTTCTCTGAGGAAACAAAGTCAACTAAGACCGAGACTGGGCGCAGAGCTGGCAAACTGCCAGAAGCCTCTCGCATCCTGAACACTATCCTGAGTAATTATGACCACAAACTGCGCCCTGGCATTGGAGGTGAGTGGCAGAACAAAGTTCTTCCCCTCCTTAGAGGGTCCAGGGGTTGAGGGTATAGGCAGGGAGAATGGACCTGAGCAGTAACAGAAGGTGCCATGCACATGGACAGGAATATCTGCTGTTGACCTGTCAGGTAAGAGATATTAACTCTATTCTCAGCAGTGTCATTGACCTTGATCAAGACTTTTCCCTCTCTTGCCCTCAGTTTTTCCAATGGTAAAATGAGAGGACTAAACTAGATTTTTGATCTTCAAGATGTATGTCCAATTCTTAACAGTCCGTGAGCTTGGTTTTGCCATGAAAGAACAAATAAAGAAATAGGATTAGACGCTGAAACTGTGTGGTCCAACACTTACTTGACTCCCCTTTCATCCCCTCTGACTACTTCCTCCCCTGACCCATGCCCCTGTTTGACACTTACCCTTTGCTGCTTCTGCTTATCTTACAGAGAAGCCCACTGTGGTCACTGTTGAGATCTCCGTCAACAGCCTTGGTCCTCTCTCTATCCTGGACATGGTGAGTACTAAGCTTTTCTTACAGTATTTCCTAGAAGCCCAGGGGCTGACCTATAGGGCCTTCCACAGACTTCTGCTTTCTGCTCTGTATTTCTGTAACAACTCCAATAATTTATTTCTGGAGGGAGGAAGGGATATTTTTAACCACTGGCTTGAGAATGAGACTGGAAAAGGTAAGTCCCTTGCTACTTGAAGAGGATCTTCAGAATCATGACCATATCTTCCAGTTTTTTCATTCAAAATAAAAATAATAAAGCAATTTTAAATACCACAATGGAATGCCTCTTTTCTTCTGATAATTATTTGTATGGACATAAGTCTAAAGTTACTAGCTCTTGCTCTAAGACTGTTTCTATATTTTTGTTCTACTTCCTTCTTTCCTTTTCCACTCATATAATCATAGTGTCAGCACTGCCCCCATTTAGCTTTCATCATCTCCCTCCTAGAAAACACCTACTCCACCTACTAAGTTGGCCTCCCAAATGATGCTCCTCCTGCAGTCCCAGCACTGCTTATTACATGCAGTTCAAGGCCCTCCATGGTTGTATTCCTCTTCACCCTTTTAGAGACCATGTGCTTTGGTCACACTAGAATATTGGCATTCCCAGACCACCTTGTACCTCTGAGCTTTCATTCAAGGGATTTTCTATTTGGTATGCCATTGTTCCACTTTCTTACTTGTCAGCTGCCTTCTTTTTCAGTATCTAACTCAGACCGCATCTCATTCACGGCATCTCCCCTGACCTCCACACTTATTAATTGCTCCTTTCTTTCTCACACCACATTCCTGTCTTTGGCAGTTGCATCTTTCTAGCTTCTATCGCAGTTGTTTACCTGATCTTCCCTACATCATTTCATTGTAATTATCTGTGGTATGTTGGCCTTGCTGTCTCCTCCATGAGCTCCTTGATGTCAAGGGCTCAGTATATGTTACCTAAGCAAATGAGTGATGAAAGATGCTCCGCAAGAATCACTTGCATCTGCAGAGCCTGACACTGAGGAAGGCTGTGGTAAGCAACTCCATCACAGCCACAGATCTCTTGGCCCAAGGCAAACAAAATTTTAGCATACTCACAGATACCCAAAAAGTGCCATGTGACTGGGTGAGCTTAGAGCCTTGGCTCTGAGACGGGCCTTGCAAATAGACCCTCAAAGCTAAGTTAACCTTCATGGAAAATCAAGGTGTTTACATAGGCTAAGTGGAAAAGCAAGGTTCCCCAACCCCCAACCATGAGACTTTGGCTGCCTGATTCTTCAGGCACACTACTTATGCCTTACTATGTAACAAATTATCCCCAAAACATAGTGTCTTAAAACAACAATCATGGCTGGGCGCGGTGGCTCAAGCCTGTAATCCCAGCACTTTGGGAGGCCGAGATGGGCGGATCACGAGGTCAGGAGATCGAGACCATCCTGGCTAACACAGTGAAACCCCGTCTCTACTAAAAAAATACAAAACACTAGCTGGGAGAGGTGGCGGGCGCCTGTAGTCCCAGCTACTTGGGAGGCTGAGGCAGGAGAATGGCGTAAACCCGGGAGACGGAGTTTGCAGTGAGCTGAGATCCGGCCGCTGCACTCCAGCCTGGGCGGCAGAGCGAGACTCCGTCTCAAAAAAAAAAAAAAAAGAAAGAAAGAAAGAAAAGAAAAAAAGCAAAAAACAAAAAACAATCATTATCTCACAGTCTGTGTGGGTCAGGAATCCAGGCATGGCTTAGCTGGGTTCTCTGTTTCAGGGTCTCTAACAAACCTGTAATCAAGGTGTCAGCTAGGGCTGGAGTCTCATCTGAAGGCTCAACTGAGGGAGGATCCATTTCCAAGACCACTCACAGGATTGGCAGGATTCTGTTCCTCTCTGGCTGTGGTCTGGAGGTCTCCCTCTATCCTTGCCATGGGCACCTATCCACAGGGTAGCTCACAATATGGTAGCTGGCTTCCTTCAGAGTGAGGAAGAGCATGAGAGAAGGTGCTCAAGATTGAAATCACAGACTTTTTATAATCTGATTTTAGAAGTGACATCCCATTGCTTCTGTGGTATTCTTATCAGACACAAATCATGAGGTCCATCCCAGAGTCAAGTGGAGGGGATTACAGAAGGGCACAAACACCAGGAAGTGAAGAACATTGGAGGACATCTAAGAGTCTGCCTGCTACACATGATCATGATGTTCTTCTTTTGAGCAACTCCTAGAATTGAGTTGCTGAGAACTAACAAGGAAGAACAGAAGCATAAGAGCAGATAGATGTTTTTGAGTTTCTGTTTACATTTTAAAATTGGTGGGGTTTTCTTTTTTTTTTACTCTTTCCTTGATAATCAGATTTACTTTTTGCTGCTACTAACGTGTTTACCACTATGAGAATTGTAGTCTCCTTTTTGTGTTGCAGTTTACCTTTTTAAAAATGGGTATGAATTTAGCAATTAGTTTTGCTAGTATTGTTTATAAACTAAGAAACACTAAGTTCTGTGCAAGAACCAGAGGTTGAGGGCTTGTGGTCCCACCATTGTTGTCATTGTTGACCCTTTCAGGTCATTGGTGTAGGAGTGGGGAAAGTGGCTCAGGATGCTATTCTAGCTGGGCAGAGAGCCTCCTGCAGCAGTCTCTGCCTCTCCTCTTTAGCATGCCAAAAGCCAAATATAGTGCTCAGTCCACAGTAACCTCATGGCTCCCAGAAATTTGCATAGCTGTTTATTTGTTCCTTTCTTCTAGTTCTCTGCTCCTTTGGCTTGACTTTAAGGCACTACCAACCTTATTTGGAAGTAATCAGTCTAATTTCCAACAAGCTGGTTTGCTCCTTCTTCTCTAACATGTCAATCTCCACCCAATTGGTGGTGGCTAAATTTCCTTAGGTAGAATGGAGAGAACACACACATTGACAAATGGAGAAAAGGGCGCTAAGTTGCCTTGGTTTGCTTTCTGGGTAAGATAGAGCATCCTGTAAAGTTGAAGAGTAGTGGAGAATTTGTGACTCAAATCTCCTTGCTGTTTGGGAAATCAATTTCTATCTACAAGAGCCCTTGTAGCAGAGCAGTAGCCCCACTCACAGTAGCTGAATGCCCTGTCTCTCCTTGCTCCACGGCTATTCATGCTGCCAGCAGTGGCCTCACCTGACAATGTTTGAAGGATATAGTCTAATAACCCAGCAGTCACCAAACCTAGCATGGAACACAGGACTCGTTCAGAAAAGAGCCAACAACTTTATTTTCTTTAGCCAGTAAGGTGGCACTTTAGCCTGAGCCAAGTGTCTTGAAAATTCTAAACCCTCACATGTGGTGTTAAATTGTCCTGAAATGTCTTGCATTCTACATGGTTCCAAATAGTTCTTTAAAGCTGTGGGAGGTCCCTGTTCTGTGGTGTACTTGGTAATGAGGGGACGCATGTCTCTGCCACACAGTCACAGAACAGGCCAGTACCCAGTACATTCTTGTCTCCTTGGATCCTCATGACAATCTGCATGGAAGCCAAAACTGCCATTAGGACATGGATCCCTGTTTTACATTTGAGGAAACTGAGCCTTCTCAGAAATGTGAGTCCCAGCATTGGGTACATGGTTGGTGTAACTGCTTGAGGGGAGTTTCAACACCTTTCAGTCAGATGTTGTGTAGAAAGCAGGCCTTGTCCTCCAGGAAGAAAACCTGAGTGCACGGTTTTGTAACACCCAGTCTGAGATTAAAAGGCAATGAACAATCTGGGAATCACTGCGCATTGTAGCATCAATAGTTAGTAACGCTTTTTCTTGCTGTGGTAATTATCGCAGTTGATTCTAGTTCCAAAACACTGAATTTCTAGAGTTTTGGCTGAGCTAAAAGAGATGTACATGGCAAGCTCGTTTGTCAAACTGGGGAAAAAGTGAAGTGTTAGTTATCAATTGATATGTAATGAACTTACAATTGTCAAATAGAAATAAATGCTCATTTGAACGCTTCATAACATAGAGCATAAGCACAGTGTGAGTGCAGAGGGAAAGGCTTCCCACTGGCTACCAAGCAGTTCGCAAGGCCTGGGAATGAAGGAGGCTCTGCTGGCCAAGTTTAAACTGCCAGCCACTTGGGACTGTAGAGACACTTGGAAGGCTATTTGTGGAGGCAGGTGGGGCAGGGTGGGGTCAGAGGCTCTCATACAAATGGGAGCCAGGTTCTGCCAGCTCTTTTCTGTCTGCTTATCTGGCCTACTCCAGGGAACATTCTCAGTCTTCCCTTCCATGGTTGGCTCCCAGCAGTTTGGTGGCTGCTTTTACAGTCTTTTGTCCTGGGCAGCAAAGGCAATCAGGGATTTTCCTGATTTCTTCCCTGAGGGCCGTGCCTGCCTCCATGGTTGTGGGTATGCATTGTTTGATGCAGAAGAACTCAGCGGAAAGACCTAGGGATTCTGCAGAGAAAATTGGACCTTGGTACCTAAAGAGATTGTTGGTGCAAGTGAAAACCATCCCAGGGCCAGGCTGCCATTGACTATTTGTGTGACTTTGGATAGCCCCCTTTCTTATAGAGCCTTAGTTTCCTTATCTCTAAAATAACTCAGAGTTCTGCCTTGGCCTACTTGTGGTACTTGCTGTTCGAGCTACTTGGAGTTCTATTGCAGTAGGGTTTTTTCCTCCCTTCAACACCAGTGGTGCAAATTTCTAGCCTCTTCCTATTAAATATCATTGTTGATGTTTAACAAACATTTTATGGGACAGACAATATCTGGAGACCGAAAAATCATGGATATATCTATGCACACGTACACACCACACATTCAGAGTTTACAGCACTTATTTGAAAGTTAAAAAAAAAAAAGTGAAAGAAAAAAAAGATTCTCTTTGTTTAAAGAACATGAGACTAAATAGACGTTTCTCTTGTGACTCAAAGCACTTCTTTCTTCTTTTTTTTCCCCCCGAGATGGAGTCTCACTCCATCACCCAGGCTGGAGTAGAGTGGCGTGATCTCCGCTCACGTCAACCTCCGCCTCCCAGGTTCGAGCAATTCTCCTGCCTCAGCCTCCCAAGTAGCTGCGACTACAGGTGCCCGCCACCACGCCCAGCTAATTTTTGTATTTTTAGTAGAGACGGGGTTTCACCATGTTGGCCAGGCTGGTCTTGAACTCCTGACCTCGTGATCTGCCCTCCCAGAAGTGGCCTTCCAAAGTGCTGGGATTACAGGCTTGAGCCATGGCGCCTGGCCTGCAAAACACTTCATTTTTATTGTAATTCTGGAGAATGAAGGATTGGGGTTAATTAACATTTGTGCTCCCCAGATAAAATCTGAAAGGGGAAACTTCACTGTATGCAATCAACGGTGTGTGTGCTTGTAAATTTTTAAAACAATTTTGAGCTGGGATGTTTGACTTACTGTGGAAATGTGGGGACTGAGAGGGTGTTGACCTGGCTGGAGTAGCATCACAGCCTACACAGGAGCAATAAGATGAAGAGCCCAGTCCATGGAATTAAGCCACCATTGCCTGTCTGTTTCTAGATGAAATCTATCCTCTGAGACTGTGACCTAATTGGGAATTATATTTTATTTTGGAACACCTGGAAATAGAAAACTCCTACAGCCAAACTCATGCCGCCTTCCTCTGTACAAACCTAAGTGGATTCCAAAGAGTCCATCTACTTGATAAGCCCATCACAGAATGGCATGGAGCCTTTGCCCACTGGTAAAGGGACAGTCTCAATGTAAGCTCTGGAAACAGGGCAGTTTTTTTTTTGAGGTGGGGGGCATTTACAAATTATTTATAGTCTCCCATTTAACAAAGAGGATAACAGGGAAAGATGCAAGTTTTAGCCAAGGTCACAAGAACATTTATTTAAGACTTTGATTATAAATGGAAACAATTCTACAGAAAAAAAAAGTGATACTAATTGTCACTAGAGTCTAACAGTTCTCCTTGCCTCCACATTACCTTGAAATCATTTATTTGTAGGGCACATTCAGTTTTCTGTAGTGTCAGTCAGTGTCTTCTGGGTATTTTCTAATCTTTTTTATTTTGACATAATTCCATGTTTATATTTCCAAGTGTGGGCATAGTGTACAGACATGTCATTTTTAGTGATCCAGTCCTATGTTGTCTTATTGCTTACCTAAGTGAAATGTTCTCTTACTCTCACTTATAAGGAAACATAAAAACAACTGGATAGTTGTGGTGACACACAAACCTTAAACATGTGCTAATGAAAATCCTCAGAATCTATAACATCAGAGCTAACAGTACCTTTAAAGATTACCAAATCTCACCTATCCCATTGTTATGTTCACGTTGATCATGTATACCTAGTGACCATAGGCTTCCTTAATTCAACTGCATTAATCCAGTAGTCTTGACTATGGTGTGACCAGCAAGGTGCTCTAGATTTCAGTTTTATCCAGTAGTGTCTTTCAATTTGCTCCATGTCAGTAAGATTTGCATGGACCATAGTCACACTTGCCATTCTGTTGGTGTTGGGCAACACTTTCCCAAAGTGTGGAATCATTTTAAAATGTGTGGTTGACCTTGTAGGATAAACACAGCACAAAGTGAGTAGTAGTGCTATGGGCCAAGTACTAACAAGTACTACCACACCTTGGTGAAAAGGGTTGCCTATGAGTAGACTGTCAGTTGACTGTGCAATCCTTGCAGATCTATTGGTAAAACCAGTGGTTGGGTTGTTGAAGCCGAAAACTTTTAGTCATGAATGTCTACCCCAGAGAAAAGACTCAGGAGGGCAAGATTGCAACCTTCAGGTGCCTTTCCTTGATTCAATGTTGGCTCTGATTTAAGATCATAACCAATTTAAGCCACTATCAAGAAAAAATAAGAAATGCTCCATTAAAGATATGTGTTAATTGTAAGATGCACCGTGACTTCAGAAATGTGGAAAAAAGACAGATTCAATGACATACCATTTCTGGAGATCTCTCCTCTGGAATTGAAACTAGACCTGCTCTATGTGTTACCTGAGAACAGAATGGGGATTGTAAGAGAAAGTAGTAGGAAGCTTTGTTTAGGGCAAACTTTTCTATTGTCCTGAGTTGTGTGAGTATTGTGTTAACTGCTGCATGATGTGAGGACCTAGTTCCCCTTGCTCACAGTAATCAAGCAGGGTATGACTGACTTCTCATTTGGGATCATTAGGCTTGGTAACCTCTGAATTCCCTTCTAGTTCTGACATTGGAAGAGCCTTTGAGCAGGGAAAAGGGACCTCATCCCACTCCTGCTTCCTGGTCTAGTGCTCAATACATTTCACCACATCGCCTTAAGGATTCTAGGTTAGGGACTGGCAAACAATATGTTTGCATGTGAATGTCCTTTTTCTGTTCATCCCCAAGTATGTGCTTTTCTGTCCTTCCCACCAGGAATACACCATTGACATCATCTTCTCCCAGACCTGGTACGACGAACGCCTCTGTTACAACGACACCTTTGAGTCTCTTGTTTTGAACGGCAATGTGGTGAGCCAGCTGTGGATCCCGGACACCTTTTTTAGGAATTCTAAGAGGACCCACGAGCATGAGATCACCATGCCCAACCAGATGGTCCGCATATACAAGGATGGCAAGGTGTTGTACACAATTAGGTATGTGAAGCCTCTGGAGTCTCACCTCCTGGAATTCCCTCTCCCCTTCTGATAATTTTAGCTAAAGATCTATGGGCAGAGATCTCATCCTGAATGATACCTCTAAGGGCCTGTCCAGCTTTCCTAGACCATGAGCCCAGCCCCCTTATGTAACAGATATAGAGGCCTCAAAATAGAAAGATATTGCTAAAACCACACACCAAGTTTGTGGCAGAGCTGGAATTGATACCCAGTTACTTGGCTCCGAGTCCAGAGCTCCCCCAACTAGGATGTGCCAGTATGACTGCATTACCTAGACAATTCCATCCTAAGTGGGTACTGGATATAAAGATACGTCCACAGTGGTGAAATTGTTCAGGCAGAGCAGCAGCATGGTAGTAGCAAAGGTACCTAAGACCAGGTTGGATACTTGAATGCCCAGCAGGGGAAGATTGCATGTGGGGGCAGGAAGGTAGGGGAGAGTAGGGAGGATGTTGGCAGGTCTTGGAAACTAGGCTGGGCAAGAAAACAAAAGCCGATCGAAGTTGGTCCATACGTTTCTCTAATGATGGAGCCCAGAGTAGCCAGATAGTTCTAAGCTGTTTGTTTGCTTGTTTGTTTTGTTTTGTTTTGTTTTGTTTTGTTTTGTTTTCTCTCTTGTTATCTCTCCTTTGAGCTTTTTGTCTTAAATTCTACTGAGGGCCAGGCATGGTGGCTCACACCTGTGATCCCAGCACTTCGTGAGGCTGAGCAGATCACTGAGGCGGGCAGATCACTTGAGGTCAGGAGTTCGAGACCAGCCTGGCAATCATGGGAAAACACTGTCTCTACTAAAAATGCAAAAATTAGCGGGGTGTGCTGGTGCTAATTCCAGCTACTCAGGAGGCTAGGGCATGAGAATCGCTTAAGACTGGTAGGCAAGAGGCTGCAGTGAGCTGAGATCATGCCACTGCACTCTAGCCTGGGTGACAGAGTGAAACTCCGTCTCAAACAAACAAACAAAAAAATTGACTCCGGCCATTCATTGGTGGTAGTCCTTAGACTACTTGGGTGGATACGGAAGTGCTTAGGGCCAGCCTAATGAGGCTCCTTTCTCCCTTCCAGGATGACCATTGATGCTGGATGCTCACTCCACATGCTCAGATTTCCAATGGATTCTCACTCTTGCCCTCTATCTTTCTCTAGCTGTGAGTACCTTCTTAGGTTTCTGGGGCCCCAGAAACATGCTGGGCTCCTTCTTTTTCTCATCCTTGCCATTGACATTTTTCTGCCTCTGCTTTTCTCCTAAAATGCTGCCAAGTTGTGCAGGGCTTCCATCGTCCACCCTCATTTCCTTTCCTGCCAACAATACTGTGTTGCTCATCCCTTCCACGTGCCTCTGAAGTGTATCTCAAGTATGGCTGCTCCTCTCCATCTCCACTGGCACTACCTTGGTTTAGGCCTTTGTTATCTTCCACTTGAACTTTTGCCACATCTTGACTTTGAAACTGCACATGTCCAAAACGAAATTCATTGTCTTCTCCAGACCTCTACCACCAAAACAAGTGTGTTGCTTCTGGGTTCCCATCTGTCTCATTGAAGAGGACCATCACTCACCCAGTTGTCCAAATCAAGAACTTTGATGTTCCCTGTCCCTCACCTCCTGCATCTAATCAATCAGCACATCCTGTTGGTGTTTCCTCCCAGTCTCTGTCAATGCCGTCTATTTCTCTGCACCCTGTCACAGCTTCACCTGCATTAATTTAATTCTGTCTGGATTGCTACACCAACCTCCTTGCCAACATGCTGTCCTCACAGAAGGATCAGAGTGACCTAGCTGAAGGGTCACCTAGATCGAGTCACTTCTTAGTCTCAAATCCTCTGTTAACTCTCATGGATCAATTTGAAATTCCTTAGAATGAACCTCAAGGCCATTCATGGACTGGACCCTGCCGCCCAATCCTGTGCACCTCATCCTCTGTGAGCTAGCCATCCTGAACTTTTGGCCTTTCCACAATACACCAGGTGGTTCACCTTTCTATGCTGCCCCTTAACACCTTCAAACTCATTCTTATTGAGAATATTTACTTGAGTTTCAAGATTTAATGGGAGTATCACCTGCCTTGTGAAGTCTTTTCTGCATATGTCCCCAAGTGATCTTTATCTACTTTGTTTCCCCACTGTTCCGTGGACATAGGTTTTTCAGAGCTCCTCCAAAAATCACAGTAGTATACTCACTGTCTTATAAAATTAAATGTGATTGCTTGAGGGTAGGGTTCATGCCTTGCTCATCTCTGTATTTCCAGCCCAGGGCCTGATACTGAGGAATGCTCAGTAAACACATTCATTGAATGGACTTCAACAATGAGGTAGGAGAGGCAAGGTCCCACAGCTGGCAAGGCCAGAAACAGGACTCCAAGGCATTGTGCAGGCTGATTCCATGCTATTGGAGACCTCAGGTGGGCTTCTGAGTCTCATATGACCCTCTTTCTCACATTGCTTTCCAGTTTCCTATCCTGAGAATGAGATGATCTACAAGTGGGAAAATTTCAAGCTTGAAATCAATGAGAAGAATTCCTGGAAGCTCTTCCAATTTGATTTTACAGGAGTGAGCAACAAAACTGAAATAATCACAACCCCAGTTGGTAAGTGTGCCAGGGCTTGGTGGAAGTCCAGGAAGGTGGTAGGGATGACTGGAGATGGCCATCCATACGAATGCTTTGCAGTCATCCCATGGAAATATTGTAAGATATGGCTCCTGCCTTATAATTGCTAAGCACTTACAACTGTTTGCAGAGGAAACTGAGACTTTGTAACTATGTCTCAGTCTCATCTGCAAAGAAGTAAATGCTTTGCCAAGCTCCTTGAGAGGTTAGGTAAGTAGATAAAGTTCTGCTGCTGTCGGAATGTGCAGCTGGCTTTTTCATGCAGACCCTTCAGTTTCAAGGTTACAACGCTGACCTTCTTGGATGACTTTGGGGAATGGAGCTCCTATAAGTTCTCCACACCCAGAACCAATCCAATCTGGTTGAATGGGAAGCAAAGTCCATTGTAGTGGGAGGTGGAGGCGAGAGTTCTAATGTCAGCTAGTTTAAGGCTGGGAAAGTCTAGAGGAATTTACAGCAGCTACAGTGGCTGCTGCATTGACATTTATCTTAAAGGAACAAGTCTAAAAAGCACAGATTCTTGTCAAAGGCTTCATGGTGGATTCAACATAGACATAGTGACCACTGGTTTTCTGACCTTTTCTCTAACAAAGACTAAAGGGGAAGGTCCTGGGTATCTTATACTTCAGTTCCCAATTAGATGTGAGCATCTTCACTTATGTTCCTAGGTGATCTGAATGAGGAGCCAAGGGACCTCCCCAGGGTAGCTCCCAGAGCAGCCCTGGAAACAGTCTTCACACATCCTGACCAAGTTCAGGGCAGTGAAGGCACTGCCGTCATCGTTTCCAGAATGTGGATGGAGCCAGTCACCCAACCAGCCATTTGTCATGAGCAGCATCTTGTTCTGCTACCATGTGACTAGGCAGAAAATCTGCTTTTGTTTCATTTGTTGAGTCAGTCTCTGGTTGAGGGAAAGCTCATGCTCATGTGACTAGAGCTTTGCTTGCACAGTATTAGGCAGGGGCAAAGCTCTGGGCTACCTTACAAATACTTGCCTTTTTTCTTGGGGACTCTGGGGAAGCAGTTTTACTACCTTGCTCTTCTGCCAGCTAACCATGGGCCCACCTCTTGGCTTTCTGCACCTCAGTTTTTCCCAGATTGGTGGGTACCCATCATCAAAAGTGACAGAGAAGATAAGGCCCAGGGGCTTTCAAGTCACTAGTGGTTCCGTTTAGTAGATGATTGTGCATTGTTTCAAAATGGTGCCCTAGTGACTACAAAGCCCCAGAGGCAGCATCATCACCAAAGCGATGACAGTAGGTAAGCACCAGACCTCCTTGGGAGTGAGGAGAATTCTTGAGGAGAAAAGAAGTCTTCTTTCTCCTCTGCTTGGAGACTAGTTGATCTTGAGACATGGTTCCTTCAATGTCAGAGTTATCTTTGGGACTGGTCTCAAACTCTTCCAGTTGGACCCTGGGGCAGGTCTCTCTATCTGGAGCATACTTATATGCTCAGCTCCTAAGGGTTCAGAATGCAATGGTAGCCTGCTACTCTGGCCATCTTGGACCTTGATCCAGAGAATCTCTGCTTCAGGAGGTTCTAAGAGAGTCCAGCCCTGCCTCCAGGGAGTGGCTTGTCCTTCACTGATGGCTGTGGAGCCTCTGATGGAATATTATTGCTGGTCAGGAATCCACTGTCTTACAAGGAGGTTTCCTTCTTCTCTAGACAGTTCTGTTCATTAGAAAACTCTCCCTGTTCATCTGAAATTTGAGTCTCTGGAAGTTCCACATATTAGGCTTAGTTCTTTTTCCTTGGAACTATCCAGCTTACATTAGTTCAGCCACTGTTTCACAGGGCCGAGATTAAAGGATCAGCATTATCATTCCTGGCATGGATCATAGTCTGTTGTAATCTACATAGCCCTAGTTTATTTTTCTTCCCTTATTCTTCAAAGCTTTGGGTCCATTCATTCTTCTAGTCCCAGTCGTCTGGACATGGTCTTTCTAATTGTGTCCCTCTGACACTGCAGTGACCAACCATTATCTGATCAGAGGATAAGAGTTCGAGCAGAAAACCATCTTTAGCATATATTTTTTTGCTTTGGTTCCTCAGCCCCAGGTATATTGTTTTCCCTACCCGTGCTTCTCTCACTCCTGAAGAAGTAGAAAATGTGTGTTAGCATCTTTCTCTTGTCCTTCAAGACAAATTGGCATCTCTTGATGAGCCGCAAAGGTTCTTTTTTGGCCAGAATAAATAAAATTAAAATAGAATCATCCAACAGAATAATAAATCTTCTTGCAACAAGAATATATTATATAAACCCAGCAATATTGCAGGGCTTGGGTATAACTAATTAGAAGTGTCTTAAATTGCAGTCAAGATCCCACGGCAAGAGGACTTTTGATAAATACGTTCTGGCCAGTAGGCAAGTGCAAGGGTGGTCCGTGCAGCAGCCCTGGAGGAGTTCTATCCCAAAGGTATACTCAACACACAGGTTTCCCACTGACAACAGGTTGCTCCCTTGCCTTTTTCCAGAAGAATCTGAGAAGCCTTGCTCCTTGAGTTTCAGTGCTGCCAAGGTGAGTAGGAAAGGCTACTCTTCTCATTCAGCTCCAGCCCACCCAAACCTGCTGGGCAGTTGATCCACTTTCCAAAATAGAAGGACACACGGACAGGTTAGTGTTCTGGTCTGCTTCACAAAGCTGTTGCCTGACAGGAGCAAGAGTTACTGAGTATCTGCTGGGTTCCAGGCTGTTCTGACCTTGGATGGGCAGGGGCTAAGCCATAGGGCCTGCATGAGCCCTGCCTTGAAGGGACTTAAAAGCCCACCTAATTATAGGCCTAGGAATTCTATAGTATTGCAACTCCAATGTGATGCTGAAAGTGGAAAATGATGTCCTGGGCTCCGAGAAAAGCCCACACAAGCCCAGGAGTCATGATAGCATGCAGAGTGCTTGGGGAGGGTGTGTCAGAGCATAAAGCAGCATGAATGGTACAAAAGAAGATGCCAACTAGAGATATAGGTTGTCATCAGGTCCTGGAGGAACCATGACCGTCTGAGAGCCATGACCAAGGACACAATGTCCAAGTGACTATGAGGACCTCAGTCTGCCCTGCGGATGTGTACGCCACAGAATGGATTTCTGGAGGGCTGACTGAAATGTTCATTTTAAGCTTATTCTTCTCTTTTCCTGAAACACTCAATTTGGGTTAGGGGTCATAGACTAAGACAAGAGAGTCCAGGGATAGAATATTGGTGTAAAATTGCAGGCTATCTCAGGAAATCTGTGAGCAGATGGGATTGGCTTTGGGTAAGGTGTGTGTGTAAAATGTCAGTTGGAGCCGGGTCATGGTGGGCCTTTAGCATCAGATTCCAGAGTGTGGATTGAGTCTATATAGCTCATGTGGAACAGGGAGCCATCAAAAGCTTGGGGAGCAGGCTAGTGCTGGTTTTGACCATCTGTGGAGCAGTGCTCACTCACTAAGGCATTTTGCCATCATATGAATGTGTAGAAAGGAGGCCGAAAGCATTCTGTGCTTCTCCACCACAGCACAGACTTCCCTAGTCTCATTTGCTGAGAGTAGACATTCTGAGGGCCAGCAGTTCAGGTGTGATGTGCCTCAGTGGATATGAAGCCCTCAGTCAGCCATCTGGATATCAGCTGCGTGGGCATGATATCTAGAAGGCTAACTAATTTTTTGCTTTCACCTGACTCTCTTGCCAACCTATAGAGACAGACATTGGGTGTGGAACAGTGAACTGAGAAAGAAGCTATTAAATTCTGGCCTTGGCTTAGCTCTCAACTGGTCATTGGTCTTGCAGTAAGTCTTTTTTCTGGGCTTCTTCTGATCCTATTTGTATGTATTGCGTTGTAACATCATGCTTCTATCCTAGGGAATACTATGAGCAGGACAGTGAGACCCTTACTGTGCATGTCCTGTTAAGGGGAACCCTCATGTCAGCACTGTAATGCAGTGATGTTTTTTGTGTCTTTCAGGTGACTTCATGGTCATGACGATTTTCTTCAATGTGAGCAGGCGGTTTGGCTATGTTGCCTTTCAAAACTATGTCCCTTCTTCCGTGACCACGATGCTCTCCTGGGTTTCCTTTTGGATCAAGACAGAGTCTGCTCCAGCCCGGACCTCTCTAGGTAAGAGGAGAAAGAGGTATACGCATAGGCACATAGCTGGGAATTGGCTGGGCCAGGGCAGAGTTGCCTTGTCATGGAGTCCTTCAACCTACGTCGTATATAGGTCAGGAACTGAGCCCACCTCCACTCTTGTGCTCTTGCAGGGATCACCTCTGTTCTGACCATGACCACGTTGGGCACCTTTTCTCGTAAGAATTTCCCACGTGTCTCCTATATCACAGCCTTGGATTTCTATATTGCCATCTGCTTCGTCTTCTGCTTCTGTGCTCTGTTGGAGTTTGCTGTGCTCAACTTCCTGATATACAACCAGACAAAAGCCCATGCTTCTCCGAAACTCCGCCATGTATGAGCTGGGTATGGGAGTGGTGGCAAGGCTTTGGAGTGTGGAGACATGCTAGCAGGGGTACTGGGGTTATGGCACATGGGTGGTCAGCTTGCTGAGTGATGGAATGTTACCCAGGGTGGTGGGGGAGTTGAATCAACTTCCTGATGTAATGGTGAGAAGTTGGAGGAGAAAAGCCAAGATATGGTGTGCCAAAGACAGTTTCCAGAAAATCCGGAGGCAGCACTTATACTTGGGTTCTCTTTCCTTGACTTTTCCCCACTTCTTTCCTTGTCCATTTTAGCCTCGTATTGATAGCCGTGCCCATGCCCGTACCCGTGCACGTTCCCGAGCCTGTGCCCGCCAACATCAGGAAGCTTTTGTGTGCCAGATTGTCACCACCGAGGGAAGTGATGGAGAGGATCGCCCGTCTTGCTCAGCCCAGCAGCCCCCTAGCCCAGGTAGCCCTGAAGGTCCCCACAGTCTCTGCTCCAAGCTGGCCTGCTGTGAGTGGTGCAAGGGTTTTAAGAAGTACTTCTGCATGGTCCCCGATTGTGAGGGCAGTACCTGGCAGCAGGGCCGCCTCTGCATCCATGTCTACCGCCTGGATAACTACTCACGAGTTGTTTTCCCAGTGACCTTCTTCTTCTTCAATGTGCTCTACTGGCTTGTTTGCCTTAACTTGTAGGTACCAGCTGGTACCCTGTGGGGCAACCTACCCAGTTCCCCAGGAGGTCCAAGCTCCTTGCCGAGGGAGTTGGGGGAAAGCAGCAGCAGCAGCAGGAGCAACTAGAGTTTTTCCTGCCCCATTCTCCAAATAAAAGCCTGCAGAGGGTTTGTCTTTGCTGCCCCTCTCCCTGACCTGGCCCATTCACTGAGTCTTCTTAGCAGCCCATTTCAAATTATTAAAAATGGGCCACCTTCCACTTCTTCAAGGAGCATCCGTGATGCTCATTGCTAAAAATAGTAGCCATCTAGTGATCAGCTCCCTAAAACCATGCCTAAGTACAGGCAGATCAGCTATCTTCCAACAATGCTGACAACCAGACAATTACTGCATTTTTCCAGAAGCTCACTATTGCCTTTGTAGTGCTTTTGGCCCAGTTCTGGCCTCAGTCTCAAAGTGCACCGACTAGTTGCTTGCCTATACCTGACACCTCATTAAGATGCTAGGCAGCAGTATAACAGGAGGAAGGGATCCCTCCCCTTTGGTCAGATTATTATGTTCTCAGTTCTCTCTCCCTGCTACCCCTTTCTCTGCAGATAGATAGACACTGGCATTATCCCTTTAGGAGGAGTAGGGGCAGCAAGAGAGCCTATTTGGGACAGCATTCTTCTCTCTCTGCTGTTGTGACATCTCCCTCTCCTCTCTGGCTCCATCTTTCATCTACACTACCAATTCAATGCCCTTCATCCAATGGGTACCTATTTTTGTGTGTGATGATACTAACTACTCCCTGCTTTATATGCCACCTTCTTCCTTCTCTTTCACCCCTGTGACTTTTTCTGTAACTTCCCCAGTGACTTTGCCTAGCCCTGACCCAGACACTAGGCCTTGGTGACTTCCTGGGGCCAAGAAACTGAGGAAACTTGGCTTTGCAGCAGGCATTACTGGCCATTGATTGGTGCCCACCTAGGGCACACCATAGGAGTTCTATCACTTGCTTGACCCCTGGACCCATAAACCAGTCCACTGTTATACCTGAGGCACTCTAACGATCACAGTCAATCAATCGAATTCCCTTAAATTTGTATGGCACTGGAACTTTGGCAAAGCACCTTTGACAAATTGTGTCTATTTGGAGCTTCATGATAGCCCTGTGACATCTTTAGGGCAGGATTCTTATCCCCATTGTGCAGATGGAAACCCTGAGGCACAGATTTCTATGAGACTGTGGATCTCACTGGAAGCTATCCAAGAGCCCACTGTTGCCTACTAGACCACATGACAGGGCTAAGCAACTCAGTTCACCATGGTTCTATTCTGTCACCTCTGCTAGCACACCAGTGGCAGGGCCCAGAATGGTGACCTCTCTTTAGCTCAATCTCTGGGCCTGAGGTACTCAGACTGCCCCCAGGATCAAATCTCTCCTGGCTCTAGTAACCCAGTGGAATGAATCTGGATATGCCCCAATGCTTCTATATGCTAAGTGAAATCTGTGTCTGTAATTTATTGGGGGGTGGATAGGGTGGGGTCTCCATCTACTTTTTATCACCATCATCTGAAATGGGGAAATCTGTAAATAAATATATCAGCAAAGCATTCAAGGTGTGGCTGGTTTCTCTGGCATTCAAGTTTGTTCTCAGCCCATGTTTTAAACCTGAAATCCATGACCCAAATCTTTGCTCCCCTCTCCCATCCATAATTTCCAGACCTGCCAGGCATGGACCATGTACCCTTCTCTCATTAGTAAGGAACGGGAATGAAGGGAGAAGTGTGCCTGGGTATGTGGCACCCTTTTCAGATTCCTTTAATTGCTCCTATGCCCCTGCAGGCTCCGTGTCCCTTTTGCCTTGCCTATCACTCTAGCCCCCCTTATCAGAACTAGACGGTTCCTAGGGACCACCAGACTCAAACAATTCCCCTCCTCTACCATGTAAAGATGAGGATTCTGAGGCACAGAAAACAGGAGAGATTTGTCTCCTGTCAGGCAAGGACTTAACAGTAGAGTGGGACTGGACCTTAGAAATGCTAATACCTTGGCTTGGCTTGGAGCAAGCCTGGACACCTTGGGTGATTCACCTTTCAAAATAAGAGACTCTAAAGGTATGTTGGGAAGTGTGGCCCTGGCATCCTGTGATACTTCCATCTCTAAAGGAACTCAGAAACAGTAATGAGAACCAAAGAGGAGACAAAAAGGCTATATCTGAACAGCCATTTTTGCCATACAGTCTTTAGAATGATGCTCAAACACTTTGCATGCAAGAAACTCACAGAAAATACAAGGAATAATTTTAGAACTAGGAAAATAGTTCCTCACTAAAGATATAGGGAGGAAAAAAGGCAGTGTGGCTCCTGGGCAATGTAGACATGCAAATTTGTAAGCAGTCATATTTAAATGGATTTTGAAACACAGAAATAGTGCAAACCAGATTTTTTAATCACACTATAATAAACCTACAGATACATAAAATCCCTACATTGGTAAATTTTTAGAAGCTCACATAAATAGTTATTTTAAAAGGAAAAACTTAAAATCATAATTAAGTGAATAATATCTAAAAAATAAAATTAATGAATGACATGCAGCCAATACTGCACTTAGAGAAAAATTCATAATTTAAACATTTCAATTACTAAACACAATGGAAGAAAACTGAGTTGGGCATTGATAACTAGAAATTGGAAAAAGGATAAAAACACATACATTAGAAAAATTTGGAGCATTAAATGAATTTTTAAAATAAATAGTACAGGGAACCAATTAAGCATTTGAAAAACAAGAAATAAAGCTAGGTCCCTATGTCTCTCCTCATCCAAATTGCAGATGAATCAAACATTTAAAAACTTTTTAAAAGGAAACCATAAAGGCACTATAAGACAATATGGGTGAATATGTTTATATTCCTGGAATGGGAAAAGCCCTTCCAAGCATGACATAAAATACCAGAAAGAAGAAAGGAAAAGATTGAAAACAGTGTTCATATTAACAAACAATAAAAAAGGAAAAAATGTAGAGTAAAACACACTTTCACCACACTTTCACATTTTCATAGGTCAGGTTTTCTGGGAAGCAGTCTTCGAGACAAGATTAGAATGCAGGAAGTTGGTTGGGGAGAGCTCTTTGGATCCCTGCCTTTGGGAAGAGTGCAGGGAGCAAGGTCAGGTGGAGAAGAAATTGGGCTATGATGCACTGGCTGTTAAGAACCTCAGATTAACAAATTAGAAGTTCTCAAGCTGGGATGATCCTTCTGAATGGTCACAAATCAAGGCAAGGGGGATGGGCCCTTATACTCTCTCACTGAATGTGAGCATGAGCATGGGTATGCCTGAGAGGGTCTCAGTTAAAGGCTGTCAGCCTACAACAATTTCAGCAGTTGGAGAAGTGAGAGCTGTGCCCAAGGGGCAGTGGTGGGGGAAGGACTTGGTGGAATACTACAGCATCCACAATAATTCATCCCTTACCTTGCTGAGGCTCCTTTACATCATACGAATACACACCAGAGTATCTTCCCATGGTTATGTTGAGCTGCTTTTCCTTAGAGGATTTACAAGACTAATGAAACACACTACACATCTGTTATGGGAGCTGGTTTTGGGGCCATAACTGATACTCATCACCTCTGTCCTGTATCACTCATTTCAGAATTTCTCTCACCCTTAGCTAGTATCTGCTTATCTAGGTATCTTACCTCATGGACTGACTGAAACCTTCACCTCTGGAGGATCTGAGCCTCTGGACACCATGTCATTCTCAGGCCATGACTGATGGACTTGTTTATCATTTCTAAGGGATATCTAAGTGGGTCCCCTGGATGCCAAACTTATTCTTGCCTGCCCCAACTGTATAGAAATGGCATGATCTCCTCATGGTAATCAGAATCAATTACCCCTGTCAGGATGGTGACTTGTTTTCTTTTGGCTGGTGCCAAACATGACCAAGCAGTGGCCATGGATAAAATTTGATGGAACTCTTGTGTTCCCTGGTAAAGGCATTGACAATCTGGAAGCCAAGAAGCCAAGAGCTCTAAACCTGTAGGACCCAGAATTATGAAAACTGGAGCCACAGATTCCCCTAAGTGGGTCAACAGGAGTGGATAAGCAAAACAACTTCAACTTCTACTCCTCGGTTCCCAAACCTGTACATTCTATCCCATAGGGTGCAA
The DNA here is from genome assembly GCF_003255815.1 of Theropithecus gelada. Classification (NCBI taxonomy): domain Eukaryota; kingdom Metazoa; phylum Chordata; class Mammalia; order Primates; family Cercopithecidae; genus Theropithecus; species Theropithecus gelada. Next base: position 149,500,036 of record NC_037689.1, on the reverse strand, counting down.
AATGCTTGCTGGTGGGTGGAACCTCACCCTCTTAGAGTATCATCACTAAGCTTACACTTCAGCTCTGTCTTTAACACACAATTTCATCACCCTATCTGGCTAGCAGTTTCAGGGTAGTATGGCATGTAATCGAATTCCAGATCATGTGCCCAATGTTGCACTCCTTTCTCTGGAAAGGGACCTCTAGGTCCAATCCAATGTTATATAAAATCTTGTCTGTGTGGATCGAACACTATGTTCTTGACTAACAACTGGCTGAGGACCTCCAGGAAAATAATCATATCTAGAATTTGTGTCAATTGCAGTCAAACTGAATTATTGCTCCATCCAGTTTTGAAGAGACTCCATATTTGCCCCCAAGTTGGTTATTGGTTTCCTTCAAGAATGGTGACATATTGGGGACTCACCATTGGCAACTTTTATAGGCAAGGACAATAGCTAAATGAGCCTTAATGTGTAGGTAACCATACTGTTGTGCCTACATGTAACCTCTAACCCTGCCACTGTGGAAGGGTTGCTAGATTTGGCAAATAAAATATAGGATTTCCAGTTACATTTGAATTTCTGATAAATGACAAATTTCAGCATAAATATGCTTCATGTGAGGTCATGCTGTTCTTGGGCTACTCCTAGCCCAGGACTGAATATAACAGGGGTACTAGAGCATGGATATGTCTACCAATTGCAATAATACAAGAAAACATGCAATTAAAGGGGGTTCTCCGACTAGATTACTCACCACCATCTTGAGTAGTATGTGGGGCATAGATAGTACCTGGAACACTGTGACAGTCCAGATCCTGAAGATTTCACTGATGGTTACCTGGGAAAACATCCCAGTGAGGGGGAAACCCCATTGCTGATTCAGGCATTTGAAGGCTGTGAGGGGAACATTGTATATATAACAAGGGTAGAGTTGGCCAGTTATTACTAGATTGTACTGATGCTCTACAGAGAAATAAGGAGAAACTGAGGATATAGTCAACAACAGTTAAAATTTAAGGAAGAGAGTCAGAGGGCCATTTGGGAAACTTACAAAGAAGACTTTGTCTCCTTTAGTGGGAAATCAGGCATAGATGAGGATCAAATGCAGAACTTGAGAGTTAGATTTGCAAATTCCCAGATATGACTAGATGTCCAACCAAGCCCTATCTATTAGGCTAAAATGAGGGCCCTGTTTTGAAAAGCCTGGAACTCCAAAACATTGGGTGAGGTCATGTGGATGTGTGCTATCAAGGATTGAGGCTTTGTAGACTTCCCTGAATCCTTTCAAAGCCTGTAGAGGTAGTCCACCCCTCCCTATAAGAGTTAGCACTTCTCAGTAATGGAAGACCTTTTGGAGACAATTCTCCATCAAGATAACAGGTGTTTGCTTCAAGAGCAGCCCAACTTCCTTCCTGGCTGTTAAGCCAATAATCGGAATCAAATCCAGACATAATCCATTAGGACACTCCTAGGTCTCATTAAAAGATAAGTAGCTGTTCTCTGCAGGCCAGGACTGACCATAGCAGAAATACTACCTTGGATGGTGTCTTTGTCTGTTTGCACTGCTAAAACAAAATGCCATGAATTGGGTAGCATATAAACAACAACAAAAAAGTATTTCTCATAGTTCTGGAGGATTGGACCTCCATAATTAAGGCGCTGTCAGATTCTGTGTCTGGTGAGAGCCTGCTTCCTGGTTTATAGACAGTCATCTCACTGTGTCCTGACATGGCTGGAGAAGTAAGGGAGCTCTCTGGAGTCTCTTTTATAAGGACACTGATTCCATCCATAACCTAATCACTTCCCAAAGGCCCCACTTCCAAATATTATCACATTGAGGGCTGTGATTTCAACATAAGAATCTGAGGGAAATAATCATTCAGTCTACAGTAGATGGCTAATAGCAATGGGGATGATAGCGCCCTGAAGGAATAGAGACCAAGTAGCAGTGCTTAACCACCAGAAACCAGGTTCTATTATGTTAACTAGCAAAGCTGGAAGGGCATCCACAGAAACTTGACCTACAGGAAGTTGTAGAGATGGTCAACAAAGCAGGTAAGAATAGATGAATAGTAAACAAAGGTGTTGCTTAAAATCTACACTCAAAAGGCAAGGATGCAGGATGAGAAAGCTAAGGCTGATTTCTCAAATTAGAAAGGCATGATGCTTTGCTCAGTTATTGCACCTGAGACAATTTTCAGACCCGTAACCTATTGACAGAACAAGTGGCTAGGTCTAAAGGAGGAAGTACTCTGCAACACCATGGCATGTATATACTGTGAGTATATCCCCACTCCTTTTCCAATGGGTTTCCCATCTATTTACTCAGGTGATTGTACACTTGGGAGAGGAGGGAACACCCAGACATTTCAAGGACTATTGGATATAGGTCTAAATTAACATGGATACCAGAAGACCAAAGCATTATTAGGCTTATCTGTTAGAGTTGCAGGCTTATGGAAACCAATAAATAAATTGAGTCCTGGCTGGAGTACAGTTCTTAGTGGGCCATTCAGATTCACAGACACATCCAATCATCTTCCCAGTTCCGGAATGCATAATTGGATTCGCTATACCTGGAAGCTGGAGTAACCCTCACATCGAGTTTCTGATCTGTTATAAGAGCTTCTGTAGTGGGAAAGGCCAAGTGGAAACCTCTTAAAACACCTTCCTCCTGCCAAGATAGTAAATCAAACACAGTTTTGCAAACCAAACACAGGAAATAAATGCTACCCTTAAATGTCCTAAGGATGTTCCTATTTTATCTCCATGTAATTCTTCAGTCTGGTCCCTGTAGAAACTGGATGGATCCTGGCTAATGACTTAGTGAAGCCTGGGGCTGCTGTGATTGTTGCTAGCAAATATTGTCACTAGAGTAGGTACATGGTATACAACAGAATTGACAAATGTGTGTTTTTCCATTCCAATTAGAAGACAGGATCAAAAACAGTGAGCAAGATAAGAATATTTACTTACAGTTTTTCTAAAAGCTATGTTAATTCTCACACCTCCAGTCATAATATTGTCATACAAGATCTAGGCTGTAAGGATATCATGAAAAACATCACTTTGATCCATTACACTGACACCATCATTCTGATTGGACAGGAGAGGTAAGAGGCAGCCTGCACACTGGAGGCCTCAGTAAAACATGTGCACACCAGAGGATTGGGAGATAAAGGCCATGGGGATTCAGAGTTCTACATCAGTGAAGTTTTTAAGGGTCCAGTCATCAGAGGCATGCCAGGATGTCCACTCCAAAGGAAAAGACAAATCACTGCCTCTTGAATCTCCCACTGCAAAGAAGAAAGTAGTGCAACTGATAGACCTCTTTGGGTCTGGGGGAGAAAATATCCCACCCATAAGATAACTTCTCCAGTTCACACACTGGGTGACACAGAAGGCTGGGAGATTTAAGAGAGGCTGGGAGCAGGAAAGCGATCTGCAGCAGGTCCCGGCTGCAGTGCAAGCAACTCTTGGACCATCTCATCTGGCAGACCCTGCAGTGTCAGAGGTGTCAGTGGTGAGAAAGGAGGCAGGGTAGGGTTTAAGGCCATTCCCCATGGGAGGATCACCACACAGGCCCCTAGGGTTCTGGAGCAGGGCCATGCCATCCGCATAAGACAATTAGCTTCCGTTGTGCTGTTGGGGCCTGATAAAGACAATGCTTGACCACAGCACACCAAGTGACTGTGTCTGCAAGCTAGTTGCTATCAGAACCACCAAGCCATAAAGACATACCCAGTAGTAATCCTTCCTAAATTGAGCCTGAGCATCACCAGAAGGCAAGAGTCAGTGCGCCACAGCAATAGCCCAGACCCCTGTGTTACAGTTGCCCTACAGTGTGAAGTTACTCATGTTAAAGTCAGTAGAGGGGAAATAGCTCCCCAATGAATGCAGCTGCAAGCAATGCACCTAGTCACCTGGTCATTAAGTTTGTGTAGAAGGAGACATGGCCCAGGATGAGAAAAAATACACACACAGACACACACACACACACACACAGCATACATGTATGTTTATGTGTGTGTGTATATATATATACACATATATATAAAATAGTATATTCATAGTATATGTAATGAACAATGTATATATTATACATAATAAATAGTGTGTCTATGTACATACACACACACACACACACACACAAGCACACACACACATGAATTCATTGAATGGATTCTGAGTTTGAAGAATGGCTCATATCCAGAAACTAGGCATGGAATCATGACTTTTTATTGAAGTGTCCCTCATCTGCCTCCTGATTATCCATATTTGATTTATTTTGGTGGTACAGATGGAGCAACAGCCTTGGTATCTGCCACTAGAAAATTTATTTTCTAATAATTATCTTCATAGCCCTCTTCAAGTCAGACCTCTGGCTGCTACTTTGATGTTGTTACTCATTCTGATAGTTGTGCTCACCTGCCTTATAATGGTTAATCACCATCATCTGATCTCCACTACTGAAGCATCCTATTATTGTTAATAGGGAACCCAATTCTGTAACAGCATATTTTACTGGCTACCTTGACCTTCAGACACCCATCACTGAACTTCTTCGTGTTATTGGTACTTACTTATTTACTTACTGCTATGCTAAACCGAGCATCCTCCTGGCTCTCCTATGGCCATTCAGGTGGGTTTTCTGGTCTGATGCAGGATATCCACTCTTCCACGTTGATTTCTCTGAGTGTTTCGATCCCTTCTTCCACTGTTGGTCTTGACAGTTCTGGCATTTCACCTTCACTTACTGTGGCCCATCACTTTCCTCATGCTTCTAAGAACTATGTAAACAGTATATTAACACTGTTTCCCAGGGGCCTGGCCAGGCTGTTACATCTTTTGTTACAGGAGAGTACTCCTATGCCTATAATATCTCTCCTATCCAATGTTATGCTCCACCTCCATTGATCCAACATCCTCAGTACCTAGTCCCATGCTTACTGTCACAGCTTGATAGTATATATTTGCTAGATTTTGTAGCTCCTTTGGAAAACAGTTTGTCTCATCTTCTAGTAAGTTTAGCACTTCTCTGACCAGGTTATACAGCAACTTAATGCTAGTTATTACTCGGGTATATGGGAGGGTGAGTGGAAGCAGACCTTGAGAGGGATACATACTGTCTGTAAAGGTCACATGGACTTTAAGCAAGCATGGAGTACTGTTTTTTTTAATAGGGAGAAATGGTTCCCTTTGAAAGCCTAGAAGGTTCAGAGAAGTTTGGGCAATCAAGATGCTAGAGTACATCAGCTTAGATGTTCCTCCTTCTTGTCTCGGGGTACCAATCAGGGCACTGACCTTTATGTAGTTGACCTCCAGAAATTTAGAATTTATCCTGCTCTTCTCATAATTAATCCCTGGGTCTCATAGTCAGCATTTCCTGCCTACCTTCTGACTGCAAGTAGAGTTTCTATATGTTGCCAAGGAGGTCTTCTATTTTACATACAACCTGTAATGGGTGACTAATCATCCTCAGCCTTTGATTGCCTTTCTCCAATATTTTTATTGCTCCCAGCACCATTCACCCATTCTATTTTTCTTATATTTAATTCCTCTGAAATTCTCAAATACTTGATATTTTGCACCTGCCATGCATTCTCTACCATCTCAGTTCATCACTGAGTAAATGTTATCAATTGCACTGCTATCTTCCAGGAAGACCAGGTGCAGTTCCAGTCTACGCTGAAAGACTGAAAACCAGAGGAGCCAATGGTGTACATTGCAGTTTGAGTCTGAAGGTCCTAGCTATGCTGGTATAAGTCCTGGTTCAAGTCCAAAGGCCTGAAAACTGGGAGCACCAATGTTTGAGGGCAGAAGATGGATGTCTTAGCTCAGGCAGAGAGAGTGTGCCCTTCCTCTACTTTTTTGTTCTATTTGAGGTCTTAGCCAGATTGGAAAATGCCAGCCCTCATTGGAGAGGGTGATCTTCTTTATTCAGTCTACCTATTCATATGTTAACCTTTTCTGGAAAAATCCTCACAGACACACCCAGAATAACATTTTACCATCTATCTGGATATCCCTTAGCCCAGTCAAGTTGACACATACAATTAACCATCACAATCTGTTGGTCATTTGTAAGTACTTTGACTATTCCTCTGAGTGTGAAGGCTCTTGATCAGAGAAATGTTCTAATCTGACTTAGTTTTTAAAAGGATCATCCAAGCTACACTCTTAAAATTAGTCTATGATACTATCTCTAAAACTACTGCAAGAGTCTAGGTGAGAGTTCATGATGGCTGAGACCAGGGTAAAGTAGAAAAATAATGGGAAAATTGTTAGGGTTTAGTGAATAATATTCCTGTATGAAGTGGATAAAATTCTTGCAAGTGAGACTTTTCTCTCCCTCCAGTGAATTGTTTCAATTCTCAGTCTTTGCACAAAGGAGCACACCTGGAGTTCTAAGTCAGAAAGGGAATCCAAGAGGTTCTGTACCTCTTGATTTATGCATTTTAAAACATAAGATCTAAGAATGGATACTGAAATGGATGTTTGCTTTATCCTGTGGGGCACATTCAATCTAGTGCAGCTTACACACTCTTAGTTTGAGCTCAATAACCATGTGGCATGTTTAATTCTTTGATACATGCAGTTTTGCCTTGGCCCCAGTGAAGCCGATAGGGACCTGAAGTAAGGTCAGACAAGTAAAATCATCAGACAGAGGATTACTCTAATTCCCACTAGAGTAAATATAAACTCATGAGGGAAAATGCAGCATTATGACTTCTCCAAGGTCGAATATACATGTTTCAAGTAAAGGATTTGAAATTTGGGGAAAAATTCATAAAAGGGACAAAAAGTGTGGTCTGAAGCACATGATAGTCCCATGTAGCATTTCAAAAAAGTTGAAATCAGTCCAGCAAGGACCCAGCACGGTGGTAGTAACACAGTAGATGCTTCGTTAACCAAAAGGATGGACTTCTAAAAGCTTTATGAGCTAGTCTAAAAGTAAAATAATTGCCTCAAAATTGGAGACCCAGTGTGGTGTGTATTTCAAATCTGTTTTATATTTTAATAACTGAATAATAGCAGCCTACAGGAAGCTCAGTTAGGTGTTTCTTATTTTTATCACCAAGTCTAGCTGACAACAAGGGAAATACTAGCAGCCATCCATGTGGTAGTCAAAATTTAAAACCAGTCTGTTAGGGGCAATACAGTATCAATGCCATGCCAGGAAATATTGGCCCTTCATGAGAAAAACAATTATGTTCTATTTTTATACTTAGATTTAGATTAGATCCCAGTTCAAGAGAACGTAAGAAAAGAGGCAAACACTTCAGGTAGTAGCCCATAGAAATTGAAGGTGATACAAACAAATGGAAAAATATTCAATGCTCACAGATAGAAAGAATCAATATTGTTAAAATGGCCATACCGCCCAAAGCAATTTACAGATTCAATGTTATTCCTGTCAAACTATCAATGGTGTTCTTCACAGAATCAGAAAAAAAAAAAAAAACTCTTTTAAAATTCATATGGAACCAAAAAATGAGCTCAAATAGCCAAGGCAATCCTCAGCAAAAAGAACAAAGCTGAGCACAGAATAGTACTCAACTTCAAAATATACAAGGCCACAGTAACCAAAACATTATGGTACTGGTACAAAAACAGTCACGTAGAAAAATGGAACAGAAGAGACAGCCCGGAAAAAATGCCACATACCTACAACCATCTGATCTTCAACGAAGATGACAAAAACAAGCAATCGGGAAAGGAATTCCTTTTCAATAAAATGGTACTGGGATAACTGGATAGCCATATGCAAAAGATTGAAACTTGACCCGTTCCTTACACCATATTCAAAAATCAACTCAAGATGGATTAAAGACTTCAGTGTAAAACCTAAAACTATAAAATCCCTGGAAGATAACCTGGAAAATAGCATTATCAACATAGGAATGTGCAAAGGCTTCTTGACGAAGACACCAAAAGCAATTGTAACCAAAACAAAAATTAACAAATGGGACCTAACTAAACTAAAGAGCTTGTACACAGCAAATGAAACTATCAACAGAGTAAACAGATAACCTATAGAAAGGGAAAAATATTTGCAAAATATGCATCCAACAAAGGTCTAATACCCAGAATCTATAAAGAACTTAAATTTACAAACAAAAGCAAACAGCCACATTAAAAACTGGGTAAAAGACATTAACAGAAACTTTTCAAAAGAAGACATACACGTGGCCAACATGAATATGAAAAAATGTTCAACATCACTCATCACTAGGGAAACGCAAATCAAAACCACAATGAGATACCGTCTCATACCAGTCAGAATGGTTATTGATAAAAAGTCAAAAAATAACAGTTTGGCAAGATTTCAGGGGAAAGGGAACACTTATACACTGTTGGTGGGAATATAAATTAGTCAAGCTGCTGTGGAAAGCAATTTGGCAATTTCTGAAATAAATTAAAGCAGAATTACCATTCGACCTGGCAATCTCATTATTGGGTATCTACCTAAAGGAACAGAAATTATTCTGCCATAAAGACACATATACGTGCATGTTCATAAAAGCACTATTCACAATAGCAAAGATATGGAATCAACCTGTCTATCAATAGTAGACTGGATAAAGAAAATGTGGTAGATATACACCATGGAACACTATGTAGCCTTAAAAAAGAAGGAGATCATGTCCTTTGCAGCAACATGGATGCAGGTAGGGGGCCATCATCCTAAGCAAACTAACATAGGAACAGAAAACCAAATACTTCATGTTCTCACTTATAAGTGGGAGCTAAACATCGAGTATATATGGACACAAAGAAGGGAACAACAGACAGCAGGACTTACTTGAGGGTGGAGGGTGGAGGAGGGTGAGGATGGAAAAACTACCTATTAGGTACTATGCTTATATCCTGGGTGACAAGATAATCTGTACACTAAACTCCTGTGACATGCAATTTATCTGTATAACAAACCTGCATGTGTATCCCTGAATCTAAAATAAAAGTTAAAGAAAAAAGTTCATAGAACAAAGAGCATTCATGCATGTAAGTTTTGGGTAAGTCTGGCAAAAGGGTTCTGACCTTAGGACTCTGCAGAGTTTTGCTAATTAAAAACTGAAGAGGAGAAAACTTCTCTCTGCATGACAGTGTGAGGAACTCTGTAGACCCACTGCCTAGTGAAACTAGTAAAAACTATTTAAAAACAACCTTTTAAAGTCTCTATAAATGGTCATAAGGAGGGGCAGCAATTTAATAAATGCCTATTCAAATTATCTACAAATATCCCATAGATTATCATCAGGTATTAGTTTTCCTATGCCTACTTTAACAAGCTACCACAACTTTGGTAATTTAAAAGAAATTTATTCTCACACAGTTCTGAAGGTTAGAAGTCTGAAATCAGCATCACTGAGCCAAAATCTAGCAGGGTTGTGCTCTCTCCAGAGGCTGTTCTTTGCCTATTCCACCTGGCAACCAGCATTCCTTGGTATGTAGCTGTATCACTCCAATCTCCGCCTCCGTGATCACATTGCTTTTTTCTCTTTTGTCTTTGTCAAATCTCTTTCCGCCACTCTCTCATACAGACCTATAAAGTAAATTGTCACATAAGGTAATATTCACAGGTTATAGGGATTAGGAGGTGGATATCTTTTGGGGAGGCTATTACTCAGCCTACCATCTTTCAAAAAAGAAATAATTAGATCGACAGCTCAATTCTCAACAGAAACTATAGAAGACACAATACAATAGTATGGTGTGTTCAAAGCACAGAAAAAATATGGCTACTGATTTAGAATTCTATACCCAGAAAAAATATACTTCAATAATGAACGTGAGTAATATTCCATTGCATGTATGTACATGTATGTATTACATTTTCTTTATCCATTTGCTGATTGATACCTAGGTTTTTTCCATATCTTGGCTACCACAGTAGCCACGATAATGCTGAAATGAACATAGAAGTGCAGATATCTCTTTGAGATAGTGATTTTATTTCCTTTGGATCTATACCCAGATGCAGGATTGTCAGATCATATGGTTGTTCTATTTTTAATTTTTTTAATGGAACTCCCATACCTTTTTAAATAATGCTATACCAATTTACATTTCTGCCAATAGTGTGCAAAGCTATAGTTACCAAGATGGTGTGGTTTTGGCTAAAAGATAGAGACATAGATTAATAAAACCAAATAGAGTTCAGAACCAGACTCACATAAATACAGCCCAGCAATTTTTACAAAAGACTAAGGCTATTCAATGGAGAAATATTGGCTTTTCAGTAAGTGTTATTGGAACGATTAGACATCCATTTGTTAAAAATTGAACCTCTACCTAAAACTCACACTTTATACAAAAATTAACTCAAAATGACTTATCTAAATGTTAAATGAGAAACTATAAAAGTTTTAAAAGGAAACATGGAGTCAAGTCTTCACGACCTAGAGTTAGGCAAAAAGGTCTTAAACATTACACCAAAAGCATGATTCATAAAAGAAAAAAAGATAAATTAAACTTCCTCGAAATGAAAAACTTTTGCTTTGAGAAAGAATAAAAAGTCAAGCTACAAACTGGAAAAAAATTTGCAAATCGTATGTCTAATAATGGTCTTACATGCGACCGGGCACGATGGCTCACGCCTGTAATCCCAGCACTTTGGGAGGCCGAGGTGGGAGGATCACAAGGTCAGGAGATCAAGACCATCCTTACTAACACAGTGAAGCCCCATCTCTATTAAAAATACAAAAAAAAAAAAAAAAGGAGCTGGGTGTGGTGGCGGGTGCCTACAGTCCCAGATAGTTGGGAGGCTGAGGCAGAAGAATGGCGTGAACCTGGGAGGCGGAGCTTGCAGTGAGCCGAGATCGCCGCCACTGCACTCCAGCCTGGGCAACAGAGCAAGACTCCGTCTCAGAAAAAAAAAAAAAAAAAAAAAAAGTCTTGCCGGCAAATTACATGAACAGCTCTCAAAACTCCAATATGATAAACAACACAATATTTTAATTGCCAAAAGATAACGATACATACTTCACCCAAAGCAGACATGTGGATGAAATTGTTCTACATCATTAGCAATAGTGAAATGCAAATTAAATGCATACATTTGAGAGAGAATAAAATTCAAACAAATTTTTTAGTTAAAAATAGCATTACAAAATGATAGCAATAATGAACAATTTTGACTCTTATACATTATTAGTGGGAATGTAAAATGCTACAGCCAATGTGGAACACAATTGGGTAATTACTTATAAACATACACTTACTGTATGACTCAGAAATGCCACACCTAGGAGAAATAAAAACGTATGTTCACACAAAATCCTACACATCAATTTTTATATAAGCTGCATTCATATTTGCCAAAATGTGGAAACAACGCAAATGTCCTTCCACAGTGATGGATAATCCGTGTTGCATCCATACAATGGATTACTATTGAATAATAAGAAGGAATGAACTGCTGATATATACAACAACCTGGATAAACCTCAAATACAATGTCCTGAGTGAAAAACACCAGTCTCAGCAAGTTACATTCTTTATTCTTCCATTTATATGACTTTGTCCAAAAGGCAAAACTATAGTGATGGAGAACAGATGAGTGGTTGTAAAGGTTATTTGTGAAGGGAAAGGAGTTTTTCATTTTGAGAAAGTCTAATTTATCTTTTTTTTTCTTTCATAAATGAATAGCACATGAAATTTTTTTGCAGAGGGCGATGAGACAGTTCTATATTCTCCTTGTGGTTGTGGTTACACAAATCTATACATGTGTTAAGGCCTAAAACTGTACATCAAAAGGGAAAAAAGAGTTTTATCATTTGACAATTTAAAAAAATAAAATAAGAAAATGAGAAAACTGTAGTTAACAATATTAACATCAGAAATACTTGCTTTCATAAGAAGGAAAATTAGTTTGAATAAACAGGGACATTACATAATGATAAAAGATTCAATTCACCAAAAACATAGCAATGCTAAAGGTGTGAACCTAAAAGCAGAGCCTCCAGATACATGAAACAAAAACTGGCAGGACTAAAATGATAGCCAAATCTGCAGTTATATTTGGGGATTTTTATACTCATCATCAAGTAAATAATAAAGTAAACAGAACATTTGTAAATGCAAAAGAACTCTAATGACACTATTAACCAACTTAATCTAATTTGCACATACAAACCACCACACACAACATTGAAATATAAATTACACTCAAGTACACATGGAATATTCACCAAGAAGAGCCATAAAACACCTCTTAAAAATTTTAAAGAATTTAAATCATGCAAAGTATGTACTATATTTTGAATGTTTCCCCCAAAAGCATTTGCTGGAAACTTAATCCCCAGTGTAAAAATGTTGAGATGTGGGACCTAATGGGGGTGTTTAGGTCATGAGGTCTTCACTCTCATGAATGGATTAATGCAGATTATGAAAGATGTTGAGGCTGTGAGTTTAATCCCTTGCTCTCTCTCACCCTTTCTTTTCGTCCTTCTGCCGTGGGATGACACAACAGGAAGGCCTTCACCAGATGTTGGGCTCCTCAATCTTGGACTTTCCAGCCTCCAGAACTGTGATCCAATAATTTCTGTTCATTATAAAGTACCCAGTCTGTGGTACTCTGTTATAGTAGCACAAAAGAGGCTAGGACAGTGTGTTCTTTAATTATAATGAAATAAAACTAAAGAATATAACAAAAGAAATATCTGTAAAGTCCCCAAATATTTGCAAATTATATAACACATTTTTATAACCCATGTTTCAGAAGAAACAATTCAGGGAAATTAGAAAATATTTTCAAATTAAATTAAAATCACAACATGAGAATTTGTGAGATTCAGCCAAATCCATGCTTAAAGGGAACTTTATGACATTACATGTTCATATTAGAGAGAAAGAAAGGGTTCTAAGCAATAATCTAAGCTTTCTCCCTTAAGAAACTATATAAAGAAAAGTAAAACATATCTAAGGCAAGGAGAGAGATGGGGATAATATAGATAAGAGCAGATATTAATAAAATTAAAATTGGAAAAACAATGACAAATATCAATGTAACCAAATTCTGGCTCTTTGAAAAGACCAGAGAAGCTGAAATACCCAATGTCAGAATGATAAATATTTCAAACAGGATTGTTGAGAAGCCAGGGCTAAAGAGCACAGCTAAAAGTCTAGGAAACTCTACATATAGAGTGAGGGATATATGATACAAGAGTTTTAAGAAAGGGCGAAAATGACAGAACACATAACCATAAAATTAATAAATCTCTTATGATCTAGTAGCAATGTTTAATTGTTTAAAAGTGTGGAGTAGCCCACAAATCATTTAAATATACAGCAAAACCATGTAAAGAACACAAAGTGAGAACATGGAAAAATAAGAAACCATTTTTATATTGCAAGGGGAAAAATACTGGCTGAATATAAAATGGTGTTGGCAAGAAAAGGTATTGGCAAAGATACTAGTGTTTACTCATTCCATTTTTTTTTTTTTTGAGAATGTGAACCCATATTTTAAAAGAAGAAAAAATGAAAATACTATGAGATTATCCCATTGCAAAGAGATAAATTATGTGCGTATGTTTTATATCTGAAAATCTATAGACATACATTTGGATCAAAACAATTTGGTAAATTTCAGAGATTTACGAGTTTTAGGAAAAAAGCTATGGAACAAAAGGTAAAGGAAGTACTCACAGGAAGAAAAAGGGTGTGTATTTCTTCTAAAAGGGAAAAAAAGGAACAAACAATATGGTGGTGAGAAAATTCTGAGGCCCAAAAACAATACAGAATCATATCAGTGTGAGAGACCACTAATGGCTTGGTTAGGACAGTGTGGGCATGAAAACATCAAAATGGAGAAATTATGACTACAGAAAATAAATATGTGAGATGAGCACATAACACTTCCAGTACAGAAGAAATATTAATAAAATGATAAATTACGGTAATTTTTACATGGTATTGACTTTGTGAAAGACAATCATGTATTAACTGAAGAAGCCATGATGTATAATCATCTGTGAAGAAAATTGTTGATCATTATTATGAAAATCTTGCATGATTCTTATTAAAATAAAGAAATGTTTAAAGAAAAGTGCATTTTCAGACATTGCTTGGAATTGGTGACAATAATAACTGAAGCACTTTTTTAAAAACATAATTTGTTTATTATGAGCTTCAGGAAGAGACATGAATAACATTCATAATAATGAATATAACCATAATAATTCCTTCTGCCAAGATTGCCTATACACAGTCCTTTATATAAATATTGGATTAAATCATGCCATGTAGAATATGGTTTAAATATAAATATAATTTTCCTTTAAAATATAAGTTAATAATTTTTCTAGAGGGAAGACTTTTAAAACAAGGTAGATTCTTATCTCTTTAGCATTGTATTTGAAAGTGTGAAAGAAACTGGGTGACAACACATAGCCTACTAATTTTATTTCAAAGTATTTGTTTCTTTCTGGTTACAAAAATGGTAAGCACATCAGAGGCTGAATAAAAGAATCAAGCAAGAGGTTAATCAATATTGGAAACAAGCCAACTAAAGAATATGTTTACTTTTGGTAGTCTAAATCACATTTTCAAATATTTATAATAATTTATAGTTATCAAGGTAATTCATGTGTTTCAGATGTGCTGGAAAATATTGAAGTATAAGTAAGAAAATAAATCAATCAATCACATTTCCCCTAGCAAGAAAAGAACATTGTTGCTATTTTGCTATATATCCTCCCAGTTCCACCGAAGTCTATAAGAACACATATGAGTGTCCCATAGTCTTCCAATCCTGCTTTGTAATTTAAGTAAGTTTGAAATGTTGACATTTCTGTCATGCATAGATAGGTTTTAAATTTGGAGCACAGAGCATCTGCTTCTGGCCAAGATTAAGTAATAAGGACCAAAATTACACATATGCCTACAACAAACTAGAACCCAGATAAAATATATGAAACAACACTTTTCAATTTATTGGGCATAGGCAACAAAGGACAGTTATTTCTGACAGATGAAAAACGAAGAAGGAAAGTCCTACAATTGTACCGAGAGTATTGCCTGAAGAGAGACTGCAAATGGCAGTGCACAGAGCAGGAGCCTGATTGTATCCTTGAGCTGAGGATCTGGAGCAGGCAGTCCAGAAAGGCCAAAGTGGCTGGAGGTTTCAGAGAAAAATACTGGAAAAGAGAAAGGTACACAGGGATATCTCCTGAACTCACAGAAAGCTTGACATAATTCCCATTCCCAACAGGTAAAGTACAACATCTCACAATTGATAGAGCATTGGTTAGAACACTCAGAATGGCTTTGTCTTAGTAACGAAGAAATACCAACCATAGACAAAACACTGCTCTGATCTCGCATAATAGAATTAAAGCATGAACCAAAAGACCCATACTATTTCTAAGAAACTGAACTATGGCCCAGAACAAATCTCAATAATATTTATTTATAGACATACAAAAATACCCAGCACACATCAAGGTAAAGTTCACTATATCTAGCATCCAATCAGAATTACCAGGCATCCAAAAAAAGGACAGTAAGATGAATGATATCAAGAAAAGTCAATTGATAATACTAACATACAAATGAGACAGATAACATAGTAGATAAGGACAACAAAAACACTTATTAAAACTGAATTGGGTTGATTCCAAGTCTTTGCTATTGTGAGTAGTGCCGCAATAAACATACGTGTGCATGTGTCTTTATAGCAGCATGATTTATAATCCTTTGGGTATATACCCAGTAATGGGATGGCTGGGTCATATGGTACATCTACTTCTAGATCCTTGAGGAATCACCATACTGTTTTCCATAATGGTTGAACTAGTTTACATTCCCACCAACAGTGTAAAAGTGTTCCTATTTCTCCACATCCTCTCCAGCACCTGTTGTTTCCTGACTTTTTAATGATTGCCATTCTAACTGGTGTGAGATGGTATCTCATTGTGGTTTTGATTTGCATTTCTCTGATGGCCAGTGATGATGAGCATTTTTTCATGTGTCTGTTGGCTGTATGAATGTCTTCTTTTGAGAAATGTCTGTTCATATCCTTTGCCCACTTTTTGATGGGGTTGTTTGTTTTTTTTCTTGTAAATTTGTTTGAGTTCTTTGTAGGTTCTGGATATTAGCCCTTTGTCAGATGAGTAGATTGCAAAAATTTTCTCCCATTCTGTAGGTTGCCTGTTCACTCTGACGGTAGTTTCTTTTGCTGTGCAGAAGCTCTTTAGTTTAATTAGATCCCATTTGTCAATTTTGGCTTTTGCTGCCGTTGCTTTTGGTGTTTTAGACATGAAGTCTTTGACCATGCCTATGTCCTGAATGGTACTACCTAGGTTTTCCTCTAGGATTTTTATGGTATTAGGTCTAACATTTAAGTCTCTAATCCATCTTGAATTAATTTTCGTATAAGGAGTAAGGAAAGGATCCAGTTTCAGCTTTCTACTTATGGCTAGCCAATTTTCCCAGCACCATTTATTAAATAGGGAATCCTTTCCCCATTCCTTGTTTCTCTCAGGTTTGTCAAAGATCAGATGGCTGTAGATGTGTGGTATTATTTCTGAGGACTCTGTTCTGTTCCATTGGTCTCTATCTCTGTTTTGGTACCAGTACCATGATGTTTTGGTTACTGTAGCCTTGTAGTATAGTTTGAAGTCAGGTAGCGTGATGCCTCCAGCTTTGTTCTTTTGACTTAGGATTGTCTTGGAGATGCGGGCTCTTTTTTGGTTCCATATGAACTTTAAAGCAGTTTTTTCCAATTCTGTGAAGAAAGTCATTGCTAGTTTGACGGGGATGGCATCAACCCAAATGTCCATTAGTGACAGACTGGATTAAGAAAATGTGGCACATATACACCATGGAATACTATGCAGCCATAAAAAAGGATGAGTTTGTGTCCTTTGTAGGGACATGGATGCAGCTGGAAACCATCATTCTTAGCAAACTATCACAAGAACAGAAAATCAAACACCGCATGTTCTCACTCATAGGTGGGAACTGAACAATGAGATCACCTGGACTCGGGAAGGGGAACATCACACACCGGGGCCTATCATGGGGAGGGGGGAGGGGGGAGGGATTGCACTGGGAGTTATACCTGATGTAAATGACGAGTTGAGGGGTGCTGAGGAGTTGATGGGTGCAGCACACCAACATGGCACAAGTATACATATGTAACAAACCTGCACATTATGCACATGTACCCTAGAACTTAAAGTATAATAATAATAAAAAAAATAAAAAAATAAAAATAAAAAAAAAGAAAACACATATTTACAAAGAACTGCAAAAAAAAACTGAATTATGTATGTTCAAGAAATTAGAGGAAAAATTAAACAGGTAAAATAGAGACATAGACAATATTTTTAAAAAGAAATGATCTTTGATATATGAACACTATAATGTCTGAGTTGAAAAAATATAACAGTGTGGATTAATAGGAGACGAGTCATGAAAGAAGAAAAGATTAGTGAAGTTGAAGATACAGTGATAGAAACTCTCTAGAATATAAACAGAAAGAAAAACACAGGAAATAATGTGTAGACCATCAGTGAGCTATGAGGCAACTTCAAATGGCCTAATATGGATGCATTGGGAGACCTCCCAAAGGAGAGGAAATATGGAGGATAAAAATCGTTTGAAGAAATAATGAAAATTATCCAAATTTGATGAAAACCATAAATCTTCAGATCCAACAAAATAAAAGAATCCCAAGAACAGGAAATATGAAGAAAACTGTACAGCACTTCATAATAAAATTGCTTAAAACCAGTGATAAAGGGAAAATCTTAAAAGTAGAAAGAAGCAAAAAAGGTATTTTACCTACATGTGGATGAAGATAAAAACAACAGCATATTTCTTGTCAAAAGCAATGAAAACTAGAGAAGAGCAGAACAATATCCTTAAAGCACTGAA
This sequence comes from Theropithecus gelada, assembly GCF_003255815.1. Taxonomy (NCBI): domain Eukaryota; kingdom Metazoa; phylum Chordata; class Mammalia; order Primates; family Cercopithecidae; genus Theropithecus; species Theropithecus gelada. The sequence continues at coordinate 149,482,165 of NC_037689.1, read as the reverse complement.
AGAAAAATAGTGAATCTAAAATTCACAATGTCTGACATTCACTGGCAGCCCAGTGAAAATATGTTTCAAACCAAAGGTGAAATAAAGTATTTTTCAGAATCAATCACCAACAGAAGCGCAGTACAGGAAATGTTAAAGAAAGTCCTCCAGGTAGGCAGAAAATGATACCGATAGAAATCTGGACTAACACAAAGGAATGAAGAGCATCAAAATTTGCAACTTCATGGATAAATATAATTTCTCTATTATGCAAATGTCTTTAAAATGACTGTTTAAAGCAAAAAAAAAAAAAGTACTGTATTGTGAAGCAAATAACACATGTAGGAAGAAAATGTGTCTCAACAATAGATGAAAAGCTAAGAAGGGAGAAATGGAAGTAAATTGTTGGTTTTCATGTGTTTGAGTATTCTGAGTTCCAACGGCCAGCTCGCTTCCTTTTTGTACCCAAGGCCCTAGCACGGTAACCAGGTGGGCCTACATATGTCAGGCATTTAAATACCACTCATCATTTAAAGTGTGAACACAGTGTCACTGGAGGGAATCTGTGAACTCCACACCCAAATTACTCTTCTCTGTTGAATAAGGAACTCATAGGAATCACTTCACCTTGTATTCTTAAAGGGAATTAAGCTACACATCTTTAATAGACTTTAGTTGAGATTAGGCAATCTGAATATCAGTAAAGGTGATTACATGCTGTGTTGGGAGAGCAGAGGCAACATACATAAGTAAAATGTACCAAGCTCTTTGCTCTTGTTTACGATGGTTGAATGTGATCTGAGAATACTTTCAAAAGAAAGTAAAAATGCCAGGCCAGGTGCAGTGGCTCACGCCTGTAATCCCAGCACTTTGGGAGGCCGAGGCAGGCAGATCACGAGGTCAGGAGATCGAGACCATCCTGGCTAACACGGTGAAACCCTGTCTCTACTAAACACACACACACACACACACACACACACACACACACACACAAATTAGCCGGGCGTGGTGGCGGGCACCTGTAGTCCCAGCTGCTCAAGAGGTTGAGGCAGGAGAGTGGCGTGAACCTGGGAGGCGGAGCTTGCAGTGAGCCAAGATCACGCCACTGCACTCCAGCCTGGGCGACAGAGCAAGACTCCGTGCCCCCCCAGAAAAAAAAAAAAATGAAAATGCCCATCATGTTATTTGGTGCAGTATTAGGAGCCCCCTTCCCAGAGAGTTTGAAGCAGGGCTAGGAATGAAGGTGAAGATAGAGATTGAGGTCAACAGGAAGGAGGAGCCGATGTAAATTCCAAAGGGGAATGGTGGGTTGGAGGGAGGGGAGTGAGTCCCATGCTGATAATAAAAAATACATGAGTGAGCAGGACAGTGTGTGTCTATGTGGGTTTAGGTCAGGGGGTGGGGTGAGGGACACAGTGAGGAGCCTGGGAAACCAGAAATTGAATTGTAGCATATACAGAGAATGGAGAGTTCAGGAGGTCACAAGTTTTTGGCAATGCCAGGCAACAAAGTTGAGATTCTGTGTGGTAGATAGAATGGCATCCATACAGGTAGATGCCTGTGTAAGGGCATGAGAAAATCTATGTCTGGGAAAGGCCTTTTGCACAGAACTGCCCCAGTAGTGCTCAGGGGTGCCAGGGCCCAATGCTCTGAGGGAAAAAAATGGTGCTGGGTAGACAGGACTATGGGATGAGTCCTCACTTCATCCACACTGCTCTGTCTTCCACATGTTCATGGACTGGAGTTCTGTGGAAGGCTTCTGTTGGAATAAGAGTTTCCACATCTAAAATTTTGACAACCACTTTCCACCAACTAGATACAAAATACATCATGAAGTACTGACCCCCAGGTACTTTGACCCCAGATTCCTTCTTGCCCCTTGTTCTGTTTGTCATGATAACCTTTATTTAGTTATGGTACACCTGCCAGTGGCCAAAAACAGCACACTACGTTAGAGGAGATAAGTGTCTGGGTATTAGTAATCATACACTTAATCCTGGACAACAGATGCCAGGAGCACTAAAAGTAACATGATATAGCATATATGACATTGAAAATGGATGATATATAAATCTGGCCAGGCACAGTGGCTCATGCCTATAATCCAGGCATTTTGGGAGGCCAAGGTGGGTAGATCACCTGAGGTTGGGAGTTTGAAATCAGCCTGGCCAACATGGCAAAACCCCATCTCTACTAAAAATACAAAAATTAGCTGTAATCCCAGCTACTCAGGAGGCTGAGGTATGAGAATCTCTTGAACCCGGGAAGAGGAAGTTGCAGTGCGCTGAGATTATGCCATTGAGCCTGGGCAAGAGAAACTGTGTCTCAGAAAAAAAAAAAAAGGATGATATATAAATCTACATGCAACATGAGACAGCTGAAATATATATACAACTATACATCCACACGAATGCATATACACATATACACATGTGTATATACACATATAAGGTTGCATATGTGTATATACACGTGTATATGCAACTATATATTCACACAAATACACATACACATATTTATTTTTATGCAAATATACATGTTTTATACAAATATACATGTTTATATATGTACAAATATGCATGTTTATATACACATGTTTATGTTTATATATACAACAAATATACATTTATATACATGTTTATATGTGTGTATATAAATATATACATATATTTGTACATATACACACGTATACATGAAGATATACATATATTATCTTTGTATATATGTATATATACACAAATATGTGTATACACAAATGTATACACACATATATAGGAAACATTCTCTATTTGGATTTCTGGAAGTGTTCTCTCTCCCTTTCAAGACTCCTGTACGCTTCCTTCCTTTATTAAACTTTGTGTAACTTTGGTTACCAAATAAATGTGTTTGAAAGAAACGGAATGGCATCATGTAGCATGTAAGCCAGTATCTACACAATAATCACTTGGTTTTACCTAAGACTACATCCTCAAGTTACTTCTCATGATGCAGCCAGCCTAATATCCAGTCTTGGCCCCAACCAGATAGAAAGACCCCTTTCCCTACTGCCTACTCAACAGCACCACCTGGACAGGCTACAGCACCTCCCTGACTACATAGTGCACACAGACCTCATCTCCACACTCTTCCTCACCAAATCACCACCAACTCTTCCTCCTTCACCTTACTCTGAACTAAAGGAACAGCATCACCTAGGCACAACCTCAGAAGTCAGATCAATGGCAATTCTCTCCATCAGTTCACAGTCCCTCGCTTCCTAAAACGCTCACATGTCTTTCCGTCTCACCATCTTCTCCACACCACTCACAGAATGAATTAAGGGGCTTGCTACTTTCTTTTGTATTGTTGACTTGGTGTGTCCTCAGCATGTGTTCAATAAATGTTTGCTGGATGAACAAATGAATGAACGAATGAAATTACCAGGCAAGGCATCGATGAAATCACTGATATAAATTTCAGAGCCTGCCCCCACCTAGGCCTCCTCCTTACATGAAGAAACCTACACTTCCCTCACCTATGATCACTTGAGTTCAAAATTTCCATGGAAACTACCACTGAGAGTGTCACTGTGGATGCCTCCTCTCCAGGCCCAAACACCATCATGGAGATGAGGATGCTCCCAACAAGACAGTGCGTGATGCTTCATGCATTGGACCCTGTACATCCCTGTCAGTTTAACAAGGAATTGTGCCATCTCTACTGGGTTTCCATCCAACCTGCCCATGTCCACACCTTGGACCAGCCCTCCACACAGTGTCTGGAGGCAAAATAGGCAAGCGGTCACAGCTTCAGGACACCTGCCCCTTGTGGTCCAAGAGCTCAGAAGACACAGGAAGCCATCTGAAACATGTTCACCACCTGGATCACTTTTACTGCACGTCAACACACAGTTCTTCATGTGCAGAGTCTGAGCTGATTAGTCCTTGGGCACTCTTCCTCCAATTTTCCCTCCATGCAGCCACACTGCCACCTTCAAGTGCATTCCTGGTCCATCTTGGCTTTCTGCCATCACTCACCGACCCATTCACATAGCCCAGCTTTGGTGAAGGGTCGCCAGCGGATAAAAAACCAGCCCCCAGCAGGCACAAAGACAGCTCCCAGCCCTGGAATGCTGGAGACGTTGCACAGGACCACTGGAATTGTCAAGAGAGGCAGCTTGCCCAGAAAGATGCAGGAAGTCAGCCATGCGCTTCCTGACAGAGGGAAGGAAATTCTGAGGGAGGGTGTGGTGTCCTGCACGCGGCCGATGTGTTCAGCCAATAGGCCTGTGCATTCAGATCACAGGGTCCAGTCCAATTGGTGATGATGGTGCCCGATTTCCCAAATCTGTTCCTGTTTGTTGTCCTGTTCCCCCTCTTCCCTTCCCACTTTTCTTCCTCAGGTTCCTGACCCCACTGGGCTGAACTCTGGATTCAGAGCGCTGAGTACCAGCCTGCCTGGGGCTCTGTGGACCTGGTTTCACATGTGATCTCTCTCATATACTCTGGTAATTGCTCTCCCCTGGATCCTCCCAATGACCCTCACGGCCTGAGGGTGTCCTCTCTGCTCCACGTCCCTGGCTCCTGTTGAGTCTGACCAAATCCTTCTCAAAGCAAAGTAGAAATGTCCTGTCCATATTTCAGAATGTTAAATAATCTGTGATTTTTATTAGAATGTGAATTGGTACAGTATTTTTTGTAATGAAATTTTAAAATATTTATAAAATGTTAAACTATTAACAACCTTTTCATTTTAACCCAATACCCATGTTAATACATTTCTTATAAGAAAACATTCATGTTTGCCCAATAATTCATATTCAAAGATATTTATTTTATTTAGTATATCATACAGCAAATGGTAAATAATGCATGTGTTTATTAGGAAGAAAGAGTTTAATTAATTATGGTGCATGCCTACTTTAGAATTATAGAAAGTAGTTTCAAAAGAGAGATAGATGTATATATGTACTGTTGTGGAAAGATCCCATATCCATTTTATGAAGGGACAAACACAAATGGCAGGTCAATATGTACATCATTATTCTCTTATATTAAATAAAAATAATATATTGTTATAGCTTATGTGTTAATGAAGAGCCTAGAGTCAGCTTTAAAATAATACACACCAGATGGTTAATTGTGGGACCTCTGAGGAGGGGGCTAAACCATGGAAGAGCTTTGCGAAGTTTAAAATTGTAAATTATCTACATTCCTATAATTTTTGCAATAAGAATATACTAACTACCACCTTTTAAATAAAAAATATTTACATCTAACACAGAAGTAGCAGCTGTGTCAGTTAAAGTAACTGCTAGCTGATGCAACAAACCGTGAAATTTCAATGGCTTGACACAACAGAAGTTTATTTTATGCACACCTAAGTTCTGACTTGGTTTGGCAGAGACTCTCCACTCCCACATGACTTGGGGATCCATGTTACTTCCACCTTGTGATTCCATCATCTCAAGCTGAAGCTGCCATGTTTGCCATTGAAAGGAGGGAGAAAGCATGGAACTGGCACATTGGCTGTCACGTGCCTGGATGTGACAAACAATGCTTCTGCTCTTGTTTCAGTGGTAACAGGTTGTCACACTACTCTTCCTAACTGCAAGTGAACTGTGCCTATGTGTCAAAGAAAGAGAGGAAGACAAGGTGTGGGTGAGTACTATAGTCTCCCCCATAAACTGTTACATAGTAAGTGCTCAATAAAAGGCAACTATTAATATTATAATTTGGTGTTACACAATCCATCTCATTTCTAGGAGTTTCTGAGAAGGTCAAATTTGCCTTGAAGTTCTCCGACTTGTTCAAGTGCCTAATATGTGACGGATGCTTTCAAATATAGGATCACAACTGTCCAAGAATCTTGAAAGTCTCAGCAGGAAGGTTTCCCTTTGCAATACCCTTTATTTTTTTAACTTTTATTTTAGGTTTGGGGGTACATGTGAAGGTTTGTCACATACATAAACAAGAGTCACAGGAGTTTGTTGTATATATTATTTCATCATCCAGGTGTTAAGCCCAGTATCCAATAGGTATCTTTTCTGATTCTCTCCCTCCTGCCACCCTCCCTGCCTCAAGTAGACTTCAGTGTCTGTTATTTCCTTCTTTGTGTTCATAAGTTCTTCTCATTTAGCTCCCTCTAAGTAGGCCGAGAATATTTTCTTCCATTTGATTCCTGGTTAAAATTTTAACCTGTGAGACTCTGCTACCCTCCACATACCTGAACACCTGTCAGTGCCTCTAGGCACACTGAAAGCCAGTATTTTTCCATGGGGCAGGTAAGCACACAAGAGGCAGTAGAAGGCTGCTTAATTATTCCTTTGTCATGAGAGCTGACATGTATTCCAAGGAATCATTTTTCACCTCCTGGGAGACTATAGGGATATAGGAATTCAGCCTCAGTATGTACATGTTTGTTCCACTGGGATTTTCAAAGTTTTTCCCCACCTAATACACATGAGGGAGGCTTTGGTTTTAAAGCATTCATCTGTGTATGTGTTCAGAGCTGGATTTCAAATAAAACACCCTGTTAAAGTCCAATTTCAAGTATCAAGGTGGTTCCAAACCCCCTTTAACTTCAGGGTGACATGCCAAAAACTGATGGATAATATGGCAAATCAGACTCTACTCAACCCATTTGGAAAACACTTGAAGACTGTGTTGAAGGTAACCAGAGTGACACCCAGTTGTCTAAAAGTCACTGTCCCTATGTAAATTTTATATCAAAAAGGTTGCTTATATCACATGGCTTCCTGGGTGAGAGATGGGACAGCCAGAGGACTTCTACAGGGAGAAGGAATGCTCCCTGTCAAGAGGTGAGCAGGTGATTTGGGGCTGTTCTGTGGGGACCAGTGGCAAGGTGGTCAGCAGGTAAGTTTCCAGAGTCAGACAGGACACATGGAAGTGACCAGAGGAAATGCGCTGTAGTTTCAGAAAGTGCTGGGACTGGACAGAAATGCCCACACCTGGGCAGACTCAGCTCTCAAAGAACCCAGCACAAACCAGCCCCATAAATGGTGTTTGATTCTCATTGCCAAGCCTGCTTTTAGTAATGTTGGCCTCAAGGTCCTTATTTTTGTCACCTGAGAGACATGGTGCAGTGCTGAGAAGGGAAATGAAGTACCAGTTGGGAGGTCAACCTCAGGCTGGGGGGAATGGGGACAGCATGGGCTCTAAAGAAATTCAGAGCAGGGGTCTGGTTCCAGCCCTGTTCCTTACTAGCCACATGATCCTGGGGATACCCAGGAAATACTCTGTTATTGTGTCCCAATTCACAAGCCCTGTGAGCCTTGAATTCTTCTCTTTTAAGCAGATGTGATAAGCCCTGTCTAGTAGGACTATTGGAGTGTGTGCAATGTAGGTGAAGCACCTGGCTCAGGGCCTAGAATTAAATTAGAAGTTTAAGGAATGGCAAATAGCCGTTATTTCTGATATTGTTTGACCCCAGACCCTAGCATTCTGGGATTTTGTTGTCATTGTTCTTCAAGACTGATCAGAGAATATCCACTCAATAGGGCATGGAATCATTAGCCAAATAAGGAAGTTTCATCCATAAAATTCAGTAAGAATTATCACTTAGAGAATGTGCCTCAAAATTGGGGTGTGTGGGAGATTTCACCAGCCAGATGCAGCTCAAAGCTCCTAGAATTTGAGTCAAAGACCAACTCCTTCCCTCGCTCCCAGCTGCTTTTCCATCCATACCACTATTTTCATTGTTACCACCCAAAATCTAGCCCCTGCTTACAATTGGTCACATTGCACTTGAGATAACCTAATTACAATGCCTTTTTAATAGTCAGTTCTGGTTCTCCCAGCCAGGTAGAAAATCACCTGGCCAGTGGCTTCTGGGTCTCCCTTTTGGGGAGGCACAAGTTTATCTCACAGGAAACCCTTGCAAATAATGGGTGCCCATCACCTAGCTCATGCACTGTGTTCACAAGACACCTTCCATTCCCGCCCCAGGTAAAGGCTTCTCTGTTCATCCACTGTCAAAAAGGAACTGCTCAGAGCACTTTTCCAATCTGGGCTTTTCCCTCTCCCTCTGAGGATCTGGCCCTTGACCCACCAGGCTTCATTACAATCAGATCCCTCAGAAGAAAATGCAGTTTCCCAAAGCCCAAAAGGCCCCACACAGGGAATTTACACTCGACCACTCTCACCTGGAGCCCCATACCCACACTCCTCTTACTTTTCCTCTACATCTTAGAGGACATCTTGCCACCTTAATTATATGACTGCAGCTCCTAGACTCTAATACCCTACGGGTAGGTGTGTGTCTGGCTTACCCTAGTATCTCCACTACTAATCCTGGGTCTTCCACAGAGCAGATGCTCAGTGCATAGAGAAGAAATGAGCCAGTGAACACAGATAATTATTTACTCAGATTTAATTTTTCTTACATTCACGAAGAAGCCAAGGAAATCCAAGTATGCGTATATATTTTTTAAATTTTACAGAGTAGACTGAGTATGTATAAGGCAGGAATTAAGTATTTTTTAATTTCTTTATCTCACATATCTTACGGTGAATTCACATTTCTAAATAAATACTTACTCCACTGCTGTTATTATGTCCCAATTCACAAAATAGAATGGATTTCCCAATCTGAATAAAAAACAAGACTCTTACACCTAAACTATATAAACAGCAATATGTGACTACGACTCATAAACTTGGATGCTGAAGTTCATTCAACCATCCATTAAAAGGAACATTTGAACAATTCTAAAAGGAAACAGAGATAAATCTCCAGGTCACCCAATAAAACAGAAACCCACTACTAAGAATGCTGACTACTCTCTTCAAACAGTGAAGAATGGGCCTCATGCTACACAAGGCAGGGGAAGCTGCTGCACAGGGCAGATGACTGGCCCAGCCCAGCCGCCACCCCCCCACCCCTGCCCTGGGCCCTGGCTGCAACTCATGCTCAGACTCCCTCTTCCTCCTCTCTCAAAGCTGCTTCACGAAGGGATGGGTAGGAAATGCGAACTCTTGCATTGACCCTGACCACATGCTCCAGGACCTTCACATAGCTGGTTTCAGCCAAGGCCCTTGGACCCCACAGGAACTCGTAGCGTGCAGGATCACTGCCGGGTACCTTCCGGTACTCCAGGTAGTTCTCCTGCACCCACTCTTGGGTGAGCAGTTTCCTGGGCTCCCCATAGACACTGTGCTCCCTCCCATCATACACATCCATCACACTCAGCTCCTCCCAGATTTCCTCCTCAGATGCGGAGTCGCCCTCCATTGCGATAGTGCCCAGGACGATTATCAAGAGGCCTGTCTTGGGAAAGATATGATTACCACCCAGCAGGCCATCGTAGGAGAGGCCCAGGCAGGTGACAAGGGTGTAGGTGTTGCTGGTGGGGTCCACTTCCTTCACGTCAATGCCAAAGATCATCTTCAGGGACTCAGAGGCTTTGCCGAAGATCACAGGAAAGCAGTGCTTGTAATTTTTGATGACTCTCTCCAGCATTTCTGCCTTTGTGACCAGCTCCTTGGCTCGATACTTGAGGAGCAGAAAATGAACCAACTCATCCACCTTCTTACTGAGTGCTTCTCGGAACAAGGACTCTGGGTCAGGAGAGGTGCTTGGCCCCTCCTCTTCTTGGCTGCTGGAACCCTCATTGGGTTGCCTCCAGCAAGTGAAGTTGACGGTAGTGGGTAAGGTGGAGGCTCCCTGAGGACTCTGGGGAGGACCTGTTGACCCAGCAGCAGGCACTTCCTCCAGGGTGCCAGGGACCAGAGGAGAGGAGGAGGAGGCAGCAGCCTCCTGCTCCTCAGTAGCAGGAGCCTGCGCACCCACTAGGCCCAGGGCCTCTTCTTGGGCCTCAACGCCTTCCTCAGGCTTGCAGTGCTGACTCTTCTGCTCAAGAGACATGATGACTCTGGTCAGGGCAGCAGGTGGGAGTGTAGGCAAAAGCTGGGCAATGGGGACCCACAGGCCTGGGGAGAGAGGGAGCATGTGAGAGGCCTCAGCTGAGAACCGAATCTTGGAGGCTCTAACAAAGGCTTACTTACAGATCTTCTCCTCCTTGGTGCTCCTCTGTGATCTCCAAGGAATCCTGTCCTCCGGGTTGGCCTATCCCCTGAGAACCTAAAGGAGGAAGTGAGAGAGCACCTCAGGGTATAGCCGGCCAGCAGAGGTCGATTCTGCAGGACTAACAGGAGGTGAGGTCAGACTCTCTGGAGTTCCACGTGTCCTATGCCAAGTGGGGCCCTTGGTGTGCATTCAGGGCAAACATTCACTGCTGGCACAGCCTGTGCAACCTCTGCTCTGTGACTTGAGGACTTGAGGCCTCATTGCCTTGTTCCTGGAGCTCCTAGGAGATGAATCCATGGGCCCTTAGGGTGCCGACTATAAGCACAGCCCCAGTCCCTCAGTGCTATCAAGAGGGCAGGCTGGACTCTGTGAGGTCCCCACTCTCATGGAGTGGATGGTCCACTCTGTGGTCACTCAGGGCCCTCACATTTCTCCAGGCAGGTTCTGGATTCCACCGTTTTGCTGGCCTGAGAAATTCAGATCAAGCGCTCACATGTCTGAGAGGAAACAGGACATGAGGGGCCCCACATCTGGCCACATGTGCCTAGGTCCTCTGAAGAATGACAGCAAGAGATGTCAAAATTCATTGGAACCCATGTGTCCTGGGTTAGGAACCTGCTTGGTCCTCACCTCAACTCCTGGCAGAGCCTGGGACCCTCCCTCTACTGACCTGGGTGCAGCCCCCTCAGACCAAGGCCTCCCCCTCTGTGACATCAGTGATCCCAGGACAAGAGAGGGACCTCAGCAGACAGCCAAGCCCATGCTCTCTGGGGTGACAACAGGAGCAAGGCTGATTTCTGTGGAGTCATCGTCTGCGTTCTGGCCCTGTGGTACCCTCAATCTTCCCTCACATTCCTCACCAGGACTCTTGGCAGATCCTGGGACCACTGTGTCTGTCGACCAGATGGAGGTCTCTGTGTTGACCTGAGTAACCCTCTGAGAACAAGGTCCTAACCTCACTGAGATTTGCAATCAGAAATGAGGAGCCACATCCTGTCACCCCTGTGCGGGGAGTCCACAGCTGACCCCTTTGGTCCTGGGGTGAGGGTTCTGATGGCCTCCTGTGGGTCACTCATGTTTGCTCCCAACGGGGCCTGCCCTTCCTCAACCCCCAACCCCCTGAGATGAGCAGATATTGCCCCTTTACTCCAAGACCTCATCTTCCTGAAGGTTCTCCAACTTCCTGCCTATGGTACAAGTAAGATTGGCACATAAGGCCATCCCTGCTCTGGTCCCCCCGAGCTAAGAACAGGGGACAGCCAGACTCTGCGGGGTCCCGTCTTTCTGAGCCACAGGTATCCTCAGACCATAGCCCTCTCCTCTCTGTGACCTCGAAGGTGCAGGAAGCATGAGCTACATGTGGCTACCTTGCTCAGGACCTCCCAGGGCCCAGGTCTCCACTGATCTGGAATGCAAGGCCCCCTGAGTCCTCCCTCGTCTTCCTTTCCTTGATCCTGGAAGGGCTGGAACCCACCCCTCTGCTGACCTGAGTCACCATCCCTTGGATTCCCAAGGCTAAAAGAGGAGGCACCTAATTCTCAGACGGGGTGGGGTGGGCTCCCTGCCTTGGGATGCTGGGTCTCCTGAGTCCTTCCTCGTCTCCCAGGAGAGCCAGGGTCCTCCCTCTGCTACCCTGAGGCTCTGCTCATGATACCAAGTCCCTTCCCTCCTTCAGCCCTGGATGTGGATGTCAAGATCCGAGTGCCTGATCATTCCCAGGTCTTCCGTCGGTTGACTGCAGGGGAAAAAATGGATTCTGCAAAACGGAATTGGGGATGGGGCTGAGGATCTGGATGGTGGGGGGATGCTGGAATGTGGAAGGGGTGGGAATGTAGGTCCCTCAGTTCCCTCTCAGGGTCCTGATCCTGATGCCAGGCAGAGCCTGGGCCCTGCCTTGGGCACACCAAGCTCTGACTCGAGTCCCCTGTGGCTTTAGTGGCAGTGGGAGCTGGGACGGCCTAGCCTGAGTCTTCCCCCGGGTGGTCCAGGGCTGGCAGCAGGGGCTGAGCTCGATTGTTTGGGGTCCTCTATCTGGAGTGGGGGCCTCCTCAGTCCTTCATCAGAGTCTCACCTTGCCTCGTCACAGAGCTTGGGCCTGCTCTCCTCAGTCAATCTCAATTATCCCCTCAGGACCATGCCCTCGATTCTCTCTGACCCCCAAAACGTCCCAGCACCAAGTCTGGGGTTTCCCTGGATTGATAGCAGAAGGGGAACTGGATTCTGCCTGGTGAGGTTGGAGGGCAAGGAATGGGAAATGGGGCAGCAAAGTGGTAGCAGATTTGTGGGAATGGGGGTTAGAGTGGGATCTTGGGGGACCTCAGTTCCCTCTCAGGTTTCTGACTTTGATTCCTGGCAGATCCTGGGCCATGCCCTCTCCTAACCAGCCCTGCCCTGATCACACCAACCTCTGACTCCAGAGTCTCCTGTGGCTTAAACAAACGGGTTGCAACAGGGGCGGTGGTGGGGAGCAGCCCAGCCTGAGAAGTCGGCCTCCTGGGTGGTCCAGGGCTGGCAGTAGGGATGGTGCTGGATTAATTGGGGCCCTCTATCTGGGGGGGGCCCTTCTGAGACCTCCCTCAGCCTCTCACCTTGCCTCCTCAGAGCCTGGGCTCACTTCTCTCTGCTGATGTCAAGCTCCCCCTAAGGAGAACCTCGCTTCTCTCTAACTCCCAATGAGCAAGTCAGTGGCGTCACATTCGGGTACCAGGGACTTTCCTGGATTGACAGCAGGGGTTGAACTGTATTCTGCCAGGGTGGGGGTCGGGGTGGGGGTTCCGGTGGGAGGGGTGTGGGTGGAAAGGCAGAGCGGAAGGAGATCTGGGTTGAGGTATAGGGGTGGTGGATAGTGGTGGGAATGGCAATGAAGTGGGGCTTGGGTCATGAGAGTGGGGATTGCAGTGGACTCTTGGAGGCCCTCAGCCCTCCCTGAGATTCCTGACCTTGATGCCTGGCAGAGCCCAGATGGTGCCCTCTCCTAAGCATCCCTTCCATGGTCACACCACGCTCTGACTCCAGAGTCTCCTGTGGGGACCGGGTGTGGGGACAGGTGGTGGTGGGGTGGGAAGCTGGAGGAGGCGGCCTAGCCTGAGAAGTCAGCCTCCGCGGAGTGGTCCAGGGCTGGGACCTTCTATCAGGGATAAGGGTGTCCTGAATCCTCCCTCAGAGTCTGACTGCCTGCTCACAAAGCCTGGGCCCCCTTCTGTCTGACAATCTCAAGCCGTTCTTCAGAACCAGAACCTCGCTTCCCTCTAATCCCCAATGCACAAGTCAGTGGCATCACATCCGGCCACCCAGGGCTTGCCTGGATTGAAAGCAGGGGTGTAACCAGATTCTGCACGGATGGGGATGAAGGTGGGGGGGGCATGAGGCTGGTGGGGGGTGTTGGGGAGCATAGGGGCACAGGTGGGGGATGGGGGTACAGATGGGGTTGGGAGTGCGGATGGGAATGGGAACAGGGTAGGGGATAGGAATGGGGTGGGGGACGCTCCACCCTCTCCTAGGGTCCTGACATTGAAGGTTAGCAAAGCCTGTCCCCACCAGTCTTGCACTGATTACACCAAGCTCTGACTGAACAGTCCCCTGCGGCTTAAGCAGCAGTGGAGTGGTGGGCCCCAGACTCAGATGTCCGCCCACGAGTGACCCAGGGCTGAAAGCAGGAGTGGTGCTAGATTATTTGGGGTCATCGAGCTGCAGTGGGGAGGGTCTCCTGAGTCCTCCCTCAGCTTCTCACCTTGCCACCTCAGAGAGCCTGGGCCGGCTTCCCTCTGCCAAGCCCAAGCTGCCTGTCAGACCAAGAAGCTAACTTCTCTCTAACCCCCAATGCGCAAGTCACTGGCATCACATCCGGGCACCTGGGGCTTCCCTGGGTTGAAAGTGGAACTGGAACCCGATTCAGCCTGGATGGGAGTAGAGGTTTTGGGGTGGGGATATGAGAGCAGTGATTCAGCCTGGATAGGGGTAGAGGTTTTGGGGTGGGGATATCAGGGTGGTGGGAGTTTGGGGAGGATAGGAGTACTGGTGGGGAATGGGGGTGTAGATGGGGTTGGGAGTGTGGATGAAAATGGGAACGGGGTGGGGGACCCTCAGCCCTCTCTTACAGTCCTGAGGTTGACGCCTGGCAGAGCCTGTCCTCACCAGTCTTGCACAGATCCCCCCAAGCTCTGACTCGAGAGTCCCCTGTGACTTCAGAGGCAGTGGAGTGGCGGGTGACCCAGACTCAGAAGTCTGCCCATGGGTGGCCCAGGGCTGGCAGCAGGAATGGTGCGGGATTATTTGGGGTCCTTTATCTGGGGTGGGGGCCTCCTAAGTCCTCCCTCAGCATCTCACCTTCACTCCTCAAAGGGCCTGGCCCGCTTCCCTCCGCCAATCCCAAGCTCCCGGTCAGACAGAGAAGCTCCCTTCTCTCTAACCCCCAACGCGCAAGTCATTGGCTCACATCCGGGCACCTGGGGCGTCCTGGGGTTGAAAGCGGAAGCAGAACCCGATTCAGCGTGGATGGCAGTGGGAGGGATGAGGATGGTGGAGGGGGCAGGCTTTTTGGGGTGGGAGACGGCGGTATGAGGATGGTGGTGGATTGGGGAGGATGGATGGGGTGCTGCAGAGGGATGGGAGTGTGGATGGGTTTGGGAGTACGAATGGGAACGGGAACGGGGTGAGGGATGGGAAGGGGGTGGGGGATAGGAATAGGGGTGGGATAAGCTCAGCCCTCTCTTATGGTCCTGAGGTTGATGCCCGGCAGAGCCTGCCCTAACCAGTCTTGCACTGATCACCCCAAGCTGTGACTCCAGAGTCCCCAGCGACGTCAGAGGCAGTGGGGTGGTGGGTGCCCCACACTCAGAAGTCCACCTACGGGTGGTCCAGGGCTGGCAGCAGGAGTGGTCCAGGATTATTTGGGGTCACCTATCTGGGGTGGGGGCCTCCTGAATCCTCCCTCAGCATCTCACCTTGACTCCTCACAGGGCCTGGCCCGCTTCCCCCCACCAGTCCCAAGGTACCGGTCAAAGAAGCTTCTCTCTAACCCCCAATGCGCAAGTCAGTGGCATCACATCCGGGCACCTGCGACTTCCTTGGGTTGAAAGTGGAAGCGTGGATGGGAGTGGGAGGGGTGACGTTGGTGGAGGGGGTGGGTATTTTTGTGTGGGAGATGGTGGTATGAGGGTGGTGGGGGGTTGGGGAGGATAGGGTTGCTGGTGGGGGATGGGGGATGGAGGGTTGTGAATGGGAATGGAAACGGGGGGGGGATGGGAATGGAGGTGGGGGATGGGAATAGGGGTGCGGTAAGCTCAGCCTTCTCTCATGCTCCTGAGGTTGATGCCCGGCAGAGCCTGCCTTCACTAGTCTTGCACTGATCACCCCAAGCTCTGACTCCAGAGTCCCCTGAAACTTCAGAGGCAGTGGGGTGGTGGGTGCCCCAGACTCAGAAGTCCGCCCATGGGTGGCCCAGGGCTGGCAGCAGAAGTGGTCTGGGACTATTTGGGGTCGTCTATCTCGGATGGGGACTCCTGAGTCCTCCCTCAGCATCTCACCTTCACTCCTCACAGGACCTGGCCCCCTTCCCTTGCCAATCCCAAAGTGCTGGTCAGAGAAGCTCGCTTCTCTCTAACCCTCAGTGTGCAAGTCAGTGGCCTCACATCCGGGCACCTGGGGCTTTCCTGGGTTAAAAGTGGAAGTGGAACCCGAATCAGCATGGATGGGGGAGGGAGGGATGACGGTGGAGGGGGTGGGAATTTTGGGGTGGGAGACGGTGGTATGAAGGTGGTGGGGTGGTGGGGAATATACCTGGGCTAGTGGGGGATGGGATTGTGGATGGTTTTTGGGAGTTCGAATGCAAACAGGGTGGGGGTGGGAATGGGGGTGGGGAAGGGGAATAGGGTTGGGGGACATTCAGCCCTCTCTTTTGGTCGTGAGGTTGGTGCCTGGCCAACCTTTCCCCCGCCCGTCTTGCATTGATCACACCATACTCTGATTCCAGAGTGCCCTTCGACTTCAGAGGCAGTGAGGTGGTGGGTGCCCCAGACTCAGAAGTCTGCCCACGGGTGGCCCAGGGCTGGCAACAGGAGTGGTCCGGGATTATTTGGGGTCGTCTATCTGGGGTGGGGGCCTCCTGAGTCCTCCCTCAGCGTCACACCTTGACTCCTCACAGGGCCTGGCCCGCTTCCCTCTGCCAATCCCAAGGTGCCGGTCACACAGAGCAGCTCACTTCTCTCTAACCCCCAATGCACAAGTCAGTGGCATCACGTCCAGGCACCTGGGGCTTCCTTGGGTTGGAAACGGAAGCGGAGCCTGATTCAACGTGGATGGGGGTGGGAGGGGTGACGTTGGTGGAGGGGGCGGGTATTTTTGGGTATGAGATGGCGGTATGAGTGTGCTGAGGGGTTGGCGAGGATACGGGTTAGTGGGGGATAGGGGTGTGAATGGGTTTGGGAATGCGAATGGGAATGCGAACAGGGTGGAGAATGGGAATCGGTGAAGGGGAATAGGGTTGGGGTACGTTCAGCCCTCTCTTTTGGTCGTGAGGTTGATGCCTGGCCGACCCTGCCCCCCCGAGTCTTGCACTGATCACTACATACTCTGACTCCAGATCCCCTGCAACTTCAGAGGCAGTTGGTTTGTAGGCGCCCCAGACTCAGAAGTCTGGCCACGGGTGGCCCTGGGCTGGCAGCAGGAGTGGTGTGGGATTATTTGGGGTCGTCTATCTGGGGTGGGGACTCCTGAGTCCTCCCTCAGCGTCTCACCTTCACTCCTCACAGGGCCTGGTCCGCTTCCCTCCGCCAAGCCCAAGGTGCCAGTCAGACAGAGAAGCTCGCTTCTCTCTAACCCCCAATGCGCAAATCAGTGGCATCACATCCGGGCACGTGGGGTTCCTTGGGTTGGAAGCGGAAGCGGAGCCCGATTCAGAGTGGATGGGGGTAGGAGGGGTGAGGTTGGTGGAGGGGTCGGGTATTTTTGTGTGGGAGATGGCTGTATGAGGGTGGTGGGGGGTTGGTGAGGATAAGATTGCTGGTGGGGGTGGGGGGATGAAAGGGTTGTGAATGGGAATGGAAACGGGGTGGGGGATGGGAATGGAGGTGGGGGATGGAAATATGGGTGGGGTAAGCTCAGCCCTCTTTTATGGTCCTGAGGTTGATGCCCGGCAGAGCCTGCCCTCACCAGTCTTGCACTGATCACCCCAAGCTCTGATTCCAGAGTCCCCAGCGACTTCAGAGGCAGTGGGGTGCTGGGTACCCCAGACTCAGAAGTGCGCCCACGGGTAACCCAGGAATGGCAGCAGGAGTGGTCCGGGATTATTTGGGGTCATCTATCTGGGGTGGGGACTCCTGAGTCCTCCCTCAGCATCTCACCTTGACTCCTCACAGGGCCTGGCCCGCTTCCCTCCGCCAATCCCAAGCTGCCGGTCACACAGAGAAGCTCGCTTCTCTCTGACCCCCAATGCGCAAGTCAGTGGTCTCACATCCGGGCACCTGGGGCTTTCTTGGGTTGAAAGCAGAAGCGGAACCCGATTCAACGTGGATGGGGGAGGGAGGGGTGACGTTAGTGGATGGGGCGGGAATTTTTGTGTGGGAGATGGCAGTATGAGGGTAGTAGGGGTTGGAGAGGATAGAGGTGCTGGTGGGGGATGGGTGTGTGGATGGGTTTGGGAATGGGATGGGGTGGCAGATGGGAATGGGGTTGGGGGATGGGAAAAGGCTGGGGTATGCCTAGCCTTCTCATAGGGTCCTGAGGTTGATGTCTGGCAGAGCCTGTCCCCATCAGTCTTGCGCTGATCACCCTAAGCTCTGACTCTGGAGTCCCCTGAGGCTTAAGTGGCAGTGGAGTGGTGGCACCGCCCAGACTGATAATTCCTCCCAGGAGTGTCCCAGGGCTGGCAGCTGGATTTTGGGGGGTTGTCTATGTGGGGTGGGGAGCCTCCTGAGTCCTCCCGCAACATCTCATCTTGCCTCCTCATAGAGCCTGGGCGGGCTTCCCTCTGCCAATCCGAAGCTGCAAGTCAGACCGAGAAGCTTGTTTCTCTCTAACCCCCAGTGTGCAAGTCAGTGGCATAACATTAGGGCACCTGGGGCTTTCCTGAGTTAAAAGCAGGGGCAGAACCGGGGATTCTGCCCAGATGGGGATATGGGTGTTGGGGGGTGGGGGTGCGGGTGTGGGGGTAGGGGATGGGCATGGGGGGGTTGAATCGGGGTTGGGGGTATAGGTGTGCTGGTAGGGAATGGGGGTGTGGATTGGGTTAGGAGTGTGGATGGGAATGAGGTGGGGGATAGGAATGGGCGTGGGGGACCCTCAGCTCTCTCTTAGAGTCCTGACTTTGATGCCTGGCACAGCCTGCCCTCACTTTGCTCCCTCAGAGATCCTGCGCCTGCTTCCCTCCGTGAACCTCAAGCTGCTGGTCAGACTGACAACCTCGCGTCTCTCTGATTCCCAATGCGCAAGTCAGTGATGTCACATCGGGGCCACCTGGGTTGACAGTAGGGGCAGAACCTGATTCCGCCAGGGTGGGAGTTGGGGTGGGGGAGGAGGCGAGAGGTCCTGGAGGTAGGGGTTGATGTAGGCGTGCCCCTCAGTCCTCCCTCAGAATTCTGACTTTTATTCCTTGCATAGCCAGGACCCCTGTTCTCTGCGGATGGTGTCTGCTCCCCTCAGACCAAGGTTCTGATTCCGAGTCCCCTGAGGTCACAGTGGGAGGAGAGGTGCCCTTGGGCGACAAGGCCGCTGGGATCTTCCAGGGCTGACAGGAGGGACTAAGCTGGATTCTGTGGCTCCTCTTTGTGCGGGGGTGGACCCTCAGTCTTCACTCAGGAGGGTCCTCCTCCTGGGTCCTGGCTCTTTGTTGAAGTGATGGGTTGGAGATGCTCTGTTTTTCTCACCTCTGAGCATTTGCCCAGCTGTACCCCTTGCAGAAAATGGCTGCGGGTACCAGGCGAGGTGTTCCCTGGGTGGCTGCAGCACCCGTTATTGTAGTGACCTCTGGGAGAAGATGCACACCTTCCTACAGGGGCTCCTCCTCAGCCAGAGCTGGGCTTTGCAAACCTTTTTTCCTCAAAGAAATATATTTTACATATCTTCCGAGGATATATGTAGGTGGCAACATATATATTTATTTCTATGAAAGAATACCTACCCTTAGTTTGCATGATTCACTCTGATACCCTATTCAACTTCTATTCTATTGTTTATGTTCTGTTAAAAGAATTCTTTTCGAAACCAGCCTGGCCAACAGGGTGAAACCGCGTCTTCACTAAAAATACAAAAACAAAAAAATTAAAAAATTAGCCGGACGTGGTGGTGGGCGCCTGTAATCCCAGAGCTCTGGAGGCTGAGGCAGGAGAATCGCTTGAACCCGGTAGGCGGAGGTTGCAGTGAGCCAAGATCGAGTCATTGCACTCCAGCCCAGGCGAGAGTCTTAATAATAATAATAATAATAATAATAATAATAATAATAATGCCAATCCTCACCCACTAAGTTGGTTTCGGGTTGTAATTAGCAGATCTCTGGAACCATACTGCCTTAACCAAGCCAATTTTCCTGCTGTCCTGCTATTACCCTAGGGCTACTGGAATCGTGTTTTGAGGTGCTGCCTCAGATTGTGCAATGCAGTGAAGTGGAAATTTTAAAATGTTCATCCTATTCGTTCTGTCATCTGACGTCTAAGCAGGCTAAAGACTTCTCCAACATCCCTGCAGCCCACCCCTCTCCAATCGACACCACCCCAAACACAAGTACCAGTTCAAAGTACAGTCCTCAGTCTCACCCAGGACTTTCTGTGTTTTGTTGCTTAGATTTTATTGCTGATATTGTTGTTTTTTCTTTCTTTCTTTTTCTCTAATATAATTTTCCAGAGTTGATTAGGGAAGCAGAGAACAGTAGCCTAAATTTGACTGTAATTTTGGCAGCTACAGGTAAGACAATAAATTGTAAGTAATTTAAGCAGAATTGACATTTTTACGATGTTCTGCTCCTGATCAATTAATATGTTATGGTCCTCTACTTATTTCAAACTCCTTTTACCTGAATCTATCAGTATACTTTGATAGTTTCCTCTAGAAAGACCTTACACATTTTTCTTAGGCTTCTTTTTTGGTAATTCTTGGATTTTGTTGCTATTGCAAATGGCATATTTTCTATTAATTGTTCTAATTAGTGGAAATTAATTAATTCTAATAGTTATTCCTATTGTGTGGCAGAGAGTTTGATTTTGCTATAGTAATCTGTTGTACACCTCGTTCTGAAAACCCATTCACTTGGATATTCCACATGCCTTTTTCTTTTAATTCTCAAGAATGATAAGGGTATTATCACTAAACATTATGTATTTTTCCTATATTCACGCCCCTTATTTATTATGATACTTATAGCTCTGACTTTGTGTCTCAGTGATGATTTAAAACGTAGAGATAATAGCCTACATCTACTTCTTGTTCCTGCCTTTAATGATAATTCTTTGAACTTTTCACATTTGGTTGCTGTTGATTTTTGGAAATGGATGTTCTCTTTCAATATAGGTTAACTAAATATTTTTACCATGAACTTATATTGAGTTTCTTCCAAAAGCTTTTCCTGTACCCATTGATGTATGTGATCAAATTTTTTTTCCTCTATTTTGTATGTAAAAAATTACAATGAAACTTTTTTTTCTAATGTTAAATCATGTTTTCTTTCCTTGGGCAGAGCTTCTTTGTTCATTTAATATTCTACTAATTTACATAAATTACATATTTGCTGCTATGTAAGAGAGCTTGTTTATGTGTTTTTTCCATCGGGAGTGGGGGGTGGTCCTCATCTGATTTTTGAATCCAGGAGGGTTAATCTGGGAGAATGAATTGAAGAATTCTCTATATTTTGCGTGCTTTGGAAGAGTTGAGATAAGATGATGGTTAGTTTTCCTCGATCATTTGGTGGAATCAGCCTCCAAAACTGACTAACCTGGAACGTTTGAGGGTGGCTTGAGCTTTCAATATTGTAGTTTCAGTTTGTGTCATTTAATTCAAGTTTTCTTTTTGGATCAATTTGGTCATTTATTTATTTTATTTCTACAAAATAGTTTCACTTAGGATTTCATTTTTAATGGCATGATATTTATGATAAAAAACGTTTTCATTTTGTTTGTGTGTGTGTGTGTGTGGTTTTTTTTTTTTTATCAGGGAAGCCTCACACATATAGAGTAATAGAGAGACTAACATAATGAACCCAGCATACCTGACACTCAGGATCAACAACTTTAAATACACAGCAAATCTGGTTCCAGTTAGACACTCACCTACCTGCAACTCAGTTGCTGGAATAATGTGGAGCAAATCAAAGACAGCATACCATTTCATCTCTAAATAATTCAATATTCATTTTTAAAATATGAGGACATTGTACCCAGCTGTACCCCTTGCAGAGAATGGCTGCGGGTACCAGGCGAGGTATTCCCTGGGTGGCTGCAGCACCCGTGATTGTAGTGACCTCTGGGTCACAATCACTACAAACAAAAACCCAATACAATTCTCATTTCTAAAACATTAAATGATTATGAAATGTTCAATTGTTTTATGCACTTATCTGGAAGACTTATACTTTATAAAAATTTGTTTCTTTGAATGAGTACCCAAAAATAGTATTACATAGTGATTTTTTGTAATTAAATCTTTTATCACCTGTAGGTCCCCTCCACATGATCTGTTTTCTTGCCATTGCTTCGTTGTTGTTGGAAAGAAACAGATCTTGTGTTCTTTCCAGTTTTCCATAGTCTGGATTTGCAACACTGTGATGTCCTTTATCATATTCTTTAGCCCTTAATTTCTAGGGCTACAAAATGCCCCAGGCTCATCAGGTTTATGCCCTGCCCCAGTCGTAAATAAACAATTTCTCCAAATATCTGGTTCCTTTCAATGGGAAGTGGTTCTAGAAATCTACTTCTGGGTGCTAGGTGTGCTCATTGCTACTTTTGCTTTTGGTGTTTAATTTAAAAGCTCTTTAACAAAGTTATGTAAGTTTTATCTTATGATTTCTTATAGAAGTTGTATAGTTTTTGCATTTTGCATTAGGTCTATGATGTATTTTGAGCTAATTTTGTGAAATACCTAAGGATTTGTCTAGGTTATTTATTATTATTTTTGTTTAGATACCCAGTTGTTCATGTACCATTTGTTGGAACAAGTATACTTTCACCTTTATTGCCTTTGTTATAAATCACCTGATTATATGTGTGCAGGTCTATTTTGGGGCTCTATTCTGTTTTTTTAATCTATGTGTTTTTTTATCCATTCACCAAATGAAATACATCTTGGATGCCCCTGTTTCTGGTGATTATTAAATAAGCTATTGTATACATTAATATACAATTTCTTATGTAGACATAAGTTTCCAAATTAGTTGGGTAAATACCTAGGAGTAGGATTGCTGAATCTTATCATAAGACTATGTTCAGTTTTGTAAGAAGATGCCAAACTGTCTTCCAAAGTGCCTGTACCATTTTGCATTTCCACCATCAATGAATGAGAGTTTCCTTTGTTCCATATCTTCACTAGCAGTTGGTCTTTTTTTATTATTATTGTAGACATTCTAATTAGGTGTGTAGTGGTATCTCATTTTAGTACACAATTCTCTAATGACAAAGGACGTTCAGCACTTTTATTACGCTTATTTGCCATCTGTATATCTTCTTTGGTGTAGTGTCTGTTCAGATCTTTGACTGTTTTCATTTATTTCTATCGTCGAGTTTTCAGAATTTGTGTATATTGTAGAGACAAGTTCTTTACCACAAATGTATACTACAGATGTTTTCTCCTAGTCTGTAGCTTCTGTTTTTATTCTCTTAACACCGTCTTTTGAACAGCATATGATTTTTATTTTAATAAAGTCCAACTTGGCAAATTTTTCTTTCATCGATGATGCTTTTGGTGATAAATTTAAAAACTCACCACCAAACTGAAAATTATATAGATTTACTCTTATGTTTTCTTATACAAGTTGTATGGATTTTGCATTTTGCATTAGGTCTATGATGTGTTTTGAGTTAATTTTTTTGAAATATGTAAGGATATGTCTAAATTATTGTTATGTATCTATAGATGTCCAATTGTTCAGGCACCATTTGTTGGGAAAACTATACTTTTACCATTATTGCCTTTGTTGTAAATCACCTGACTATATGTGTGCAGGTCTATTTCTAAGCCCTATCCTGTTTTATTAATCTGTGTGTCTATTCTTTGCTAATGCTTGTGTTCTCTGTCAAATTCATATTTTGAAGCTTTCGGCCCCAGTATGTCTGTATTTGGAGGTGGGGCCTCTAAGGAAGTAATTAATGTTAAAAGAGGTCGTAAGGGTGGGGCCTTGATCCCATAGAATTAGTGTGCTTATAAGAAGGGACACAAGAAAGCACTGTTGTGCTTGCATGAGAACTGTCTCTCTCTCTCTCTCTCTCTTTGTCTCTCACCCTTCCTCCCTCCCTCCCTCTCTCCATGCACATACACAGAAGAAATGCCAAGAATGGATGTAATGAGAAAGGGCCATCTACAAGACCACCTCCAGTCCTTTATCTGGGACTTTTAGTCTCCAAAACTGTGAAAAATAAATAAATTTCTGTTGTTTCAGCTACACAATCCATGGCATTTTGTTATGGAAGTCAAAGCTAGCTAAGACATAACCCCAAGGAACAAATTTTTCTTCTGTTTTCTTCTAGAAAAAAAGTATTTTTGACATTTAGGGCTATGATTCACTTTGAGTTACACTGTTATATGGGGCTAGGCATGTGCAATGGTTAGTATTATGGGTCAACTTGTCTAGACTATAGTATTCAGTTGTGTGGTCAAACACTAGTCTAGATGCTTCTGTGAAGGTATTTTGTAGATGTGATCAGCGTTTAAAATCAGTTGATTTTAAGTAAAGTAGTTTACCTCCATAATGTGGGTGTGCCTCATACAATCAGTTGAAGGTCTTAAAAGACCAAGGTTTCCTGGAGAAGGAATTCTACCACAAGATTGGAACATAAAAACGCTATGTCAGTTTCTAGCCTGCTGGCCGACAGGCCAGATTTTGGATGTATCAGACCTCAGAATCACCTGAGACAGTTCCTTAAAATAACTATCCTTGTCTTTCTCTCTCTCCCTTTTTGCATGATAGATAGATAGATAGATAGATAGATAGATAGATAGATAGATAGATAGAGTATGGATTGAAATTTAGTTTTGCATGTGGATATCCAATTGTTCCCGACCCAATTGTTGAATACACTATAATTTCTCTCCTCTAATCTTCATTTGCATCTTTATCAATAATTAGTTATCTATAGATGCATATACATGTGGATTCATTCCTGGAGTTTATTCTTTTCTGTTGATGTATTGCTGTAATTACGACAGTTCCACACTATACTGATCGTTGTTAGTTTACAAGCCTTGAAATGAAGCAGGGTAATCCCTCCAATTTGGTTCTATTTTTTAAAGTTTTCTTTAGCTCTTCTAGGGCCTTTACACTTCTATATGAATGTTAGAGTCAGCCTCCCAATTTCTATTTAAACATTTCTGGAATTTGGATTTGGATTGCACTGAATCTTTCAAAAACCTTGGGGGAAAGTGACTTCTTAATATTCAGTCTTTTGACTAATGAATAAAGTTTATATCACTATTTACTTAGTTTCTCATTAAATTTATCTCTGTAATGTTTTATAGTTTTCACTGGACAGATCTTATACATCTTCTGTCATATTTATCCATTTAATATTTATTTTAAATTACATTGTTTTGTCTCAATTGCCACTTGCTCATTGCTAGTATAAAAATACATCCAGTGCCATTGCTAAACTCTTATTAGTTCTAAAAGCATTTTTAAGATTGATAGAATTGTCTGCATATGCTCTTATTTTCTGTAAATAAAGACAGTTTTACTTGTCTTTTTCCAATCTGAAGGCCTTTTTTGAAAAACACTTATTACACTGGACAGAACCACAGGCACAGTGTTGATCTGTTCTACTCAACACTACCCTGTTCCATGAACTCATCAGTTTTAGGTTGCATTTTTCTACAATGCAAACATCCTGCATGATTTCTGACAGGTGAAAATCTGCCTCATTCACCCTACACTGTTAAAATCCAAGCCTGGGTACTACACCTGCTGAGATGAGCATGACCCCACAGTTGAAACAAGATTCATAAGATATCTAGTGGAGGAAGTGTATTCACTGAAGTTTGACAGCCTGCAAGCAGTGATTTCAGACTGGGAAAAACTGAAACCCCAGGAGACTGGGAAACCCCTGTGGACACTGGGAAAAGGAGGTATGATGGAAAAGTTCCCTGGTAGTAGCCAAGTGAGTGGTCTTCAAGATGTATAAGAGAAATTTTTAGGAGGAAAGTAGGGTGATTCACATCTACACATAGACTTAAATACAGCCAGATTATCTTAGAGAGATTTCTGGTAAAATAAAATAATAATAATAATAATAATTTTTTTTTAACTAGATAATGGTGAATGGCAGGAGAAAACAGAAAGCAGCATTGAAATGGAGTGACCTGAGGGAAAAGCTTGGAGGAATAATTCTCTCCGTGCCATGTCACTCACCCCAGTTGAACATGGGAGGAAAGGAGCAGCACTATCTGTTTGGGAAAGCTCTTTAGCAGTTCTAAAGAAATGCCCCTCTTTTCTTCAACCAGACCACTCTGGCTTCCTCCTCATCCTTCCGTCCCCTCCTCATCCTTCCTCCTCTCCTCCTCTCTCTCCTCCCCGCTCCCTCCCACGACAATGTCCTGAAGGTGGTTTGTGATATCTAAGACCTTCTCCCCAACAGGGCAACCATTGGCTAAGTAGTAGCTTGCTGAACTAATCAAAGCTCAGGGGTCTCGTTCGTGATTGTCCTGGGAGGGGTATGTATGGGGAGACCAGGCAGCCTGGAATAGACAATTGAGAGACGCTGGCGAAGATGACCAGGAAATGACAAGCCTCCAGCCCAGTTTTGGAACAATTACCTGCCATCACCAAAGTGGCGAGGAAGAGGAAAGCCCCCTCTCAACCTAGATCTAGAAGCCCTATCAAGATAAATGAACCACCTGGGCTCCTCCCTTTCTTGACCCTGACTCTTCTCTCCCAAGACTCCTGCCCTGTCCTCACCTAGCACAACCCTCACCTCAGCCCATGCCTTTCTCATGAAGCCCCTGTTCCCACCCCTCCTCCATCCTCTTTCCCCAAACCAGTGCCCTTCTGAGATCTCCCTGTTGTTCCAGATTCCCAAGACAACTAGGAAGGGAAAAGGAACCCTTCAAGGGAGTTCCAGGAAAAACGTCTCTCCCAAAAAGACCACTGCTTCAGGAAAACCTGAAGAAGGGAGTGGGCCAACAGTATCCTGCCATTGTGACCAGCTGAATGAGGAACTCCATCAAAATGAGCCATAGCAGGACCAAAACAGTGAGGAGACCTCCACCTTCTTCAGTGTCTCCCTGAGCAGTCAGTAATTTCAGGGCAAGCTGAGAGGTCTCCAGAGGTCTAACCCCAGATAAATAGCCAACAGGGTCTAGAGTACATTTTACACCCCACGGGGTGTGCCTCTTGGTGATCAAAATAAAATAAATCTGTTGTAAAATGATGTGTGGGTCTGTGTGCTCTCTGATGGTGGGGAGGGAGGAAGGAGGGAAGAGGTGGGAGTTTGGGGAGGGAGGGGGTGGGGTCCATTTCAATTTCTTTAAATTCTACTTGCTCTTCTTTCTTTGGTTTCCTAGGGTGGAAATTTTGGTTATTGATTTTAGATATTATTTTCTAATATAAACATTTAAAATATGCTATAAATTTCCTTCAAGGAAATACTTTAGCTGAATCCCACAAATTTCTGTACATATAGTTTTATTTTCATTCGACCTAATATATTTTTAAAATTCTCCTAAGACTCCCTCTTTGGCTCATAGGGTATTTAGGAGCATATTTTAAAATTTCCAATATTTGGGCATTTTTCAGACATCTTGGTGTTTTATTTTTAGCTTAATTACATTGTGATCTAAGAAGATGCTTTATATTATTTCTATTCTTTTCAATTTGTAAGGTTTGTTTGATGGCCCAAAATACCATATATCTTGGTAAATATTTCATGCACACTAAAGAGGAATGCTTATTCTGCTATTGTTGGATGCGTTGTTTTTTGTTTTTTGTTTTTTGTTTTTTAATTTTTAATTAGGTCAGAGTAGATAATGGTGCTGTTCAGGTCATGTATATCGTTCCTGGTTTTCTGCTTACTTTTTCTCTGAAATACTGAGAATAAATTCAGAGTTTTGAAAAATATAGTCCCAAGAAACCACAACCACAGTGATGGTGCAAAATATATTCATCATCCCAAAAAGTTTATTCCTATTATTTTGCTGCCAAACCATCCCTTCAGTAAAAGTGACCCCCGGTGAGCTGAAGTGAGCATCTGCCAACCATGAACGCTTTCCCTTACAACAGAGGCAGGTAGGCACAGAGAGGGGCAGTTACTCTCACACACAGACAGTATCCAGGAAGAAAACCAGATCAGTAGTGTCACAGAAGGCCAGCTTGCTGGCCTGGTCACAGGATGCCCCTCCCTTTCTTGTGCACTGCCTGCCTCTAAGTCTGGCTCTGCCTTCCTGGCCTCCCTGGCTCAGATGAGTGACTCATTCCTTCTGCAGTTATGATCCAGGAATTTCAACCTTGCCCAACTCCCAGCTGCTTCCTTAGCATGACCCGAGTACTGCTTCCTGACTAAGGCAGAACATCTAGTCTGCTTTATACACCAGACATCTGGACTTTGGTCCTAAAGGTTTCTTGAGGAAGGCACATCAAGAGCAAAGGTAGTAACCTTATATTTCTTCACCCAAATGCCACATGGGAACCACAAGTGACAGGCTGACATCTTGTAGTCACACTCTGAGGACTTGGGTGTTGCAGACAAAACTCTTGGTAAGCCTGGTGAAGGAAGATATTTTTCCACTAGTTTCTCTGTCACTCTCTTTTCCAGCAGCCCCTAAAGCCACTGCCAGATGCAAGAGTCTCATGCTCTGCCACATTGTAGCTGAGCCACAGTGATCCTCTCTGGGCACCATGGGGATTAGGAACACAATATGGTGAGGCACTTATAGATGACAATCTAACGGCTTGCTCTACTCCCATTTTTCTGCTAAAAACCTGAGTCCCCAAGGAGGGACTAAGACATTGAAGCTAACATCTTATGGTTCCCAAGCTCTTTAATATATAGTATTGGAAGAAAGGCAAAAAGAGGCTCTTATTTCCATTTTTGGAAATCAGAATCCTGGAGTTCTAGTTGGTAAAGTGTCTTGCCCAGGGTAAGTGGCTTTTGACGTTTCCGCTGCCCTGTGGAACCTTTTTCACAACTGGCATAGTGGTTCAGCTGGGCCAGCCAGAGCCCTGCTCCTGAGAAGCTGTGAATATCCCATGTTCTTTACAAAGAGCACTGTACAGAGCAAGGAATATCTGTTACTGTCAAGTAGAATAGCCGGCAGAACGAGCAAGAACCTTTGAGGTCCTCATTCTATGGAGGAAACTGAAGACCAGAGACAACAGGGTCTTGTCCAAGATCACAAGCAAATTCATAAATGGCAGAGCTGAGCTGCTATTGCCTGGCAGGCTTGGGATCATCCAGGGAAAACATGGTTGTTCCCTGTGGTTTCACCTGCCTATGTGTGCTTCTGAGAGTGTGTCACTATTCCCTCATTGCCCCTCCCTCTCTCTGCATAGGCCATGTGGATTGTCCTGCCAGCCTCTCTCCACCCATGCAGGGTCAGTGCTACTGGTTACTACAGTTCAGTGGCCAGGCAGAGGACCTTGTGGTCTCACAGACCCCAAGATGACTGGAGGGGGAATACCCTGAGAAGTCCCAGGATCAACCTTTGTCTTCCTGATGGATAGCCCCACCCATCGCTTCTCCTGCCTCTGGTGTCTCACTGACTTGGCTTGAATCTCTCACTCTTGCTCCGGCACAGGCCCTGTTTTCCTTGCCTTCTATGCCTCTGGGGATTTATTCATAGCACTTCCATCCTCCTCTCTCAGACTCATCTTTCCTTACCACCAAAAGCCACAAGCTGGGAGGCTGGGCCCTCTTCTCAGTATGTTTCTGTGGACTCCATGAGTCTTCCCCAAAGTTTTGAGAGGTCCAGGTTTCCACGCTCAGGAATAGAGGCTCAGAAAAGTGAAGTAACTTGCTGCAAGTCACACAGACACTAAGGAGTAAAGCCAGGATTGGAACCATAACTTGGATTTCAAAGCCTGGGCTCCTGCCACTGCACATGAGCCTCCCTCTCTGGGTGGCCTGAAGTATCCTGCTAGGAGTAAGGAAGCAATTGTGGCATCATGGTGATGGGACAAAATGAGAATCAGAATACCTGGATTGCTTCCAGTTCCAGCTTGGCCCCTTGCTGCCTATGCAGCCTTTCCATAGCCACCTCATCTTTCTGGGCCTTGGTTTCCCAGCTATATAGTGTGGACTACTTTGCAAATCCTTTCTAGACTTCAGTCAGTCAACATATCTTTAGTGCACACAGATTTTGTGCTAGATTGTTCCAGGCACTAGGGAACAGTTACATAAATTCTCAAGGAGCTCATAGTCTATTGAGGGTGGAGGGTTAGAATACATAAATAAATGACCAAAGTAGATTATTCCATGCTTGCTGAGTGCTACAAAGATTCACTAGGAAAAGTGGTGGGAAGTGCTGGGGGCGGGGGGCTGCTTTAGCTAGGATGCTAGGAGCTTAAGGTTGGCATGTGGCTCTAGCAGAATAGCACATCTGGAAATGCTCAGCACACCAGGCTGTAATGTAAGAAGGGCAGGCCAGTTGGTCTCTTACCTTCAGATCCTTGTATCCCATTCTCAGTCCTAACCATCTCCTCCTACTTCCTGGCCTTCAGCTTGCCCTGGCTTGAATCCCTTGCTCCAGCTCCAGTTCAGGCCCTATTTCTCCCTGTCATCCATGCCTCTGGGACTTTCTTTGTAGCACTTCCATTCTCCTCTCTCAGACTCATCTTTCTTTAGCATTGTCTGAGATGCACCTACGGGGAGAAACCTGCCCCTCTCTAGCTCTTTCTGAGGCCTCACATATCTGTCTTCTTATGCTCTGGCCTCACAGGATGTGATTCTGTGTAAGAATAGCTCTTAGCACACGGATACTTCACTTAGCCCATCAGATGGGATCTCAGAAGGCTATGACTGCTTCAGAACCATTTTGGTGGCCCCCAACATTATACCGCATGCTGCCATAGTGGCAACAAGGCTTACAAGCTCTTAAACTGAAGGCTTTGTAAAGCCTGGCAATGCCAGGGTAGAGACAAGCAGAGGCTGGTGGTAGGGAGAAAGGGAATGTAGGAGAAGAGAGCACTGGGTTTGTCCAAAGTCACTGAGATAGAAGACCTAGAACCTTCCTTCATGAAATACCCTTTTCTCTATTTTCTCACAGATGACTTTCTTCTGACTCTCTTCTCATTACTGGCTGATCCCCCTCAGTTTTCTCTGTCCAACCATAAAGTGTGGGTGCTCCTCATGACTGTGTCCTAAACCCTCCCAGCTTTTCCTCTCTGTCACCATACACTCCCTGGCTAATATTATCCATTCTCTCTCTCCAGTGTGGTATCTCTCCTGAGCTTCTGAGCTGAGTATATGGTTGTTTCCCAGGTCCCTCTACCTGGAGGCCTAACAGGCATCTCAGCCTCAACAAAACCCAAACCAGCCTCATCTCCTACACTCCAACACAAGAGTACCGTGATTAATCCAGCAGTCATAAGAATTGGAAATAAATGCTCACCACTCCACCTATTTCACTTCTAAATAACTTCTAACTTCATCTTCTCATCTCCATCTCCACTGCCACCATCTTGATACAGGCCTTTGTGCTGGTCCATTTGCCCTCGGAGCTATTCGTCACCCTTCCTCTGCTCCACTCTGTTTTTCAGGCTGCATTTTCTAACCTCTTGTGCTTCCTGGAGGGCGATTGGAGGGTGAGAGGAAGGGGGAAACCAGGAGGGTATATAATTTGTTCCTCTCTCTGCCTTAAACTGCATCTGTCTCCCCTGTGACTCCATCTCCCACCAACAGACACTCCGTGATTCCAGTTTCTACCAGGTGGCCTTGTCCCAGGATTCTGGAAACCCTGGCTCCATTCTTTGCCTCTTCAGCCAAGGGCAGGTAGTGATTTCCTGCTGTTGCTTATCTCTGGGTTGACTTATCTTATGCAATACGGCTCATCAGTAATTCCAACTCCTATGTAACTAGTTCCCTGCATTACATTTATCCTCTAAAAAAAAAAAAATTGGAAGGGCTTCTCTTTCCCTGTTGAACCCTGACTGATATAGCCCTTATTACTTCTAGCCTAGCTTATTGTAACAGTTTTTTAGTAAATAATCCTGATTCTAGTCCTATTTCTCTCTAATTTGGTCCTAACACCACAGACAGAGTAATATCCCTTATGACAACTTTTCATAAAACTCAGCTCTTGAAGAGTTTTATGAAAAGTTATCGTAAGGGATATTACTGCATCTTGCCTAGAAGATGTAGTCCTTACCTTTGTTTGCAGTCTAATGGTAGGATGGGTGGGAGAGGAGACCATTGCCAGTGTTTGGTTACCAGATAGGGGCCAGGACAACAAGTGAGGGATTTCCCTTAGCTAGAGGCTCAGTTTCAGATTCCCTCCTCAAAGAAGGGAAGGTGAGCTCTCAAAAATAGCCTTGGTGAGTAACAAAGATTTCAAGACCCATAATTGATACAGACCAACCAATTGGAAGTTCCTGCTTCATCCACTTGCTACATTTACGAGACATTCCTGTTACAACAACAGATGACCAAAGTACACCTGTCAAATAAGCTCAGGAGAATATTTTCTTTACCTAGTTCTCCTGGCTTAAAAATTGAATTTGTGAAAATGTTTAAAGAGCTTTGATACAATTGGATTTTTTAAAGATCAGGGTGTCAGAGGTCAAGGAAAACAAAAATTAGAAAAAATAGATGGAACCAGGGCTAAGTTTGTACAAACTATGCATGCTATGGGATCCTGAACTTTTGGCTTAGCTTGGAATTTTTTAGCAGCCAGTTCTAGGAGAAAAACTCTCCTTTACATGATCCTCAGGGTTCGAAAGACAAAAAACAATCACTTGCTCATAGGAGCAAACTATTTCACATAATATATGAGAAATAAATTGCTTCTAGGGATCTCCATAAAGAGGACAGGATAGACTTAGTGAACAACATCCTCAACAACATTTTAGAAGTGAGTGTTCTAAGGGAGGCTTCTGTCAGAATTAGATAACATTTTCCTGGGTTCATGGTTTAAGTGTGTATGCAGTTGGGGAGAAGAGGATCTGGAGTTACATTTTATCTGCTTTGTATTATTTTTGCCATTGTTTCCTCAGACTCCTGCACTGTAATACTTACTGAACTTGTGATGACCGAGAATTCTTTTGCCTTTGCCTCTCCCTTGATTAATGTATCAGGTCTATGTCATGTGGACGTTTACTAATCCATCCAGCAACCACTTATGAATAACCTACTGAACTCTGGCATTACAGTGGTGAAGAGGATTGATACAGCTTCTGCCACCATGAAATTGAAAATGTAGTGTGGGGAGACAGATGATAAATAAGCCAACAAATAAATAAACAAAAATATTAGATAATGATGATGGCTTGCAGGAAATAAAACACAGTAATGGGATAATGTTTGGGTAGGGGGATGCTAATTTGTATAAGATGGTTAGGAAAGGACTTTCTCCAGGGTTAAAAGTTGAGCTCATACTTGAATAATGTGAAGGAAGAAACCATACAAAGTTCTTGGATGAAAGTAATTTAAGAAAATGAGACAATAAGTGTAAAGGCCTTGAGGTTGAAAGCAGCTTATTCAAAGAACAGGAAATAGGTCAATATAACTGGAAAGGAGTAAAGCTAGGAAAACGGTAAGAGATACAAATGGGGAAGTAATCACGGGCCAGATTATGCAGGACCTTTGTATGTCAATCAATTAATAACTTTGAATTAGTCGTGATGCCAGAGATGAAAGGGTGACCTAGAGACATCATACGTGCAAAGGTATACAGTAAAGTTCTGTACCTTCAGTGCTTTTCTAAAAAATGTCAGAAAATGTTGAGAATTCACAAGAAGATAGAGGGGACCTCCCAAGAATCACATATGCAATGTAAATATAAAGTTCACTCTGGCAGCAGTTGATTTTTCTCCTCTCTCCTAGAAATGTAATGTGAGTTATTACAGTGTTGCCATGAGTCTAAACCTGGAAAGGGCTATAAAATGTTACAATAGGAAAAGGAAGTTTTCTCTTTCTTATATGGATTATTTACAGAATTTCTCCTTTGGAGACAGGTTGGAGACATTGTCCAAGCTCCCATGACATTCATCCAGAGAAAGTGAAATCAATAACATGGCCAACAAATCTGTGAGTCAGAGTTGTATTTTCTACTTTTAAGTTACCTACAGACTCCAAAGTGCCATTGATACTAAAATCAGTATGTTACAATCAATAACCCATACCTTGGTAGGCTGCTTCTTGTGGTGTAGTTGCAATAGTTAAGAGAAAAAATAATGAGAACCTGGACTAAGATAATGGCAATGGGGATGAAAAGCTAGGAATCGACTTCAGAAATGTAAATCAAACAAAAATCAGCAGGATGTGGAGATCAGCTGGATAACTCCCAAAATCACTACATCAGTGACTGAGGATGATGCAATCATTCGTTGAAATAGGAAACACAGGGAAGGAGTTAAATTGCATGGGGTAGGGTAAGGATAAGGTGGTGAGTTCAGTTTGGCTTTGCTGCTTTTGAAATGCCTGTGGGATGTGCAGTTAGAGATGTTGAGTGGATAGTTTGTTGTATGCATTAGGAAGTCAGGAGAGTTATGAGCTGCAAGTAAAAGTTTTTGTGGGGAGGGGTGTCTTGAGCTTGGAGGTGGTGGTTGGAACCTTGATAGTGGAGAAGACTGTCTAGGGAAAAAGTTATAGCCTTAAGAAAGGAACCCTGGGTTGTGTAACATTTGACAGATAGTTAAAGAAGTGGCAACCCCAAAGAGAATGAGGAGAGACATCATAAGTCAATGGAGTAGAGTGTTTCAAGAAAGGCAGGACCAACAGTCTGCAGTGTTACTAAGGGGTCAAGTAAAAAGAGGACTGAGACTTAACAATGGATTTAGCAATCTGGATGTCATTGCTGACCTTGACGTGAGTGGTTTTCTGTGGAATAGTGAGCAGAGTCTAGAGCAGTAGAGTAGACTGATATGCAAGTGGGAGGTTGGTAAGGGGTGGAAACAATAAGCATATATATCTCTTTCCAAGAGTTTGACAGTGGTGGAGGGAGTGGGGGAAGATATGGTGGTTGGGAGATAACACAAGTGTATATGCGTATCCAAACTCACCAAATTGTATGCATTAATTACATGCAGTTTTTCTGTACACTAATTATACATCAATAAAGCTGGATTTAAAAAGAAAAACTATAGACCATAGATTTATGAGTTTTTTAAAATAGTTATGAAAATCTTTTTTTCTTTTATATTGCAGCAATTTGAATGTGTTTTCAAGTTTGGAGAAGACCTTAGAGAAAAGGAGCATGAAGGAGCAAGAGAGAAACAGAAAAAGCAATGAGGAGACAGAAGGGGACATATTAAGGACTTGGGAGTATGAGTGTGGGAGAGATGCTTACCTTTAACAGAAGGAGAGACACCTCTGAGGCTGGAGATGAAGTGGTCAGAGAAGAGAAGACTCATAAATCGAAAAGAGGGCAGAGTCAGGGAGTTAGGAGATTTAATTTCTTATGGCCTCCATGTTTTCAAGGAAGTAAGAGCAAAGTTGTTTTCTATAGGCAAGAAAGATGCCAATTTTTAGGAGGCTCGAGGAAAGCAGAAAGTGTTTATTTTAGTGACTGGTGAATGTAAACATTCAAGAAGTCTTGCTGGCCAGTTTCTTTGCAGTCATACAAGACTTTTCGAGCTTGCCACTCATTTACAACCTAACTGTCCAGCCTTATCTGCTGAATGAAAACTGGAGGAGAAGGTCACCATGGCCATGGAAAAATATTCCCTTGCAGCAATGATTGCTCAGTTGAGGACAAACCCTGATTTATAATGAGGCTAATCATGGTTGTGTGATTTGCCCCCACTAGCCTCAGAGCTGGGTCTAAAAGCAAAGAATAGGATTGTGGATTATTAGTTCATCCAGGGATATGATTTTGTTGAGTCAATGCAGGAGAAAGAGATAAATGCACAAGGATCAAGAGTTCTGGGGACAGAGTTGTTCCACTGATCCATCACGTATAGGAGACTGGCTTGGGATGAAAGAAAGAGAGGCTTGAAGGAACCTGCTGCACTGGGATTAAAGGGATGCACCCAGTGACTGAAGACCTGTCTGAGGTCAAAGAGAAGTGACTTCAGTGGGAGTGAGTTGAAAGGATAGGGGCACATTGTCAGGGGATGTGATCTGAGGTCTGTTGGGGGTAACTTAGCTGGGGTTTCAGCATCTGAGCTTTTGGATAATGCTCCACATCCACATCTGTCTGCTCATCGACATTGGCTGACAGCTTCCTGGAGGCCTGCCTCAGGAAAATTTGGCAGCAGAGAATGGATGAGTGGACTTGGAAAATCCCAATTCTTTTTGAGATGGAGAAAGGGTGTTAATACTTTGGACCCAGGAGAACTAAATGGAAATAATATTTTCAAATGGAAAAGGCACCACAAATGACTAATTAGAAAGAAGACTTTTTTGTCTCCTGGACCAACTGAGAAATGCATGCGATTTGGAGTATAGTGACTTTTTCATTTTCTTAGAAATGGCTGTGGCTTTTCATATGTGTAAGGGCATTAATTAAGCTAAAATTGCTTTCATTCTGTAAAAATATATGAATATAATAAGAAAAGAAATTGGCCAAATTAACAGAAACCTGAGGATTTACTGGAAATGATTTGTGGTCTTTATGACTTGGATCAGAGCTGGATCAAACAAGTCAGATGCAAAGTGCTAGGACCGACTGGCTTGATGATGTAACAAGCTGGATTAGGTCACTGACTGGCCAACTTCAGCCAAATAGCCAGCTCTGAGGGCACTTGGCTTTATACTGACTGTGAAACCTCACAGCCATGGCACCCTCTGCTTGGTCCTGATGGGGCAGATATGATCCAGAGACCATGCAGAATCAGTCATCCAGCTGCTCTCCTAGGCTGCTCTCAACAGTCTGAGTATCCCATTCGTTTGTGAGCATTTGAAACTGTTCTGACCTTTAGGCTCATTCTTGTAATAGACAGAAGATCATGAACACACTGTTTTCTTTTAGTTATTATTCTCCTATCAAATCTCACAGTGCTTCTCACATTTTAATCATCATAAGAAACACCTGGGGATCTTCAATGCAGATTTTGACTCAGTAGGTCTGGGTTGGGATCTGAGATGTTGCAAAGTATCCTGATGCTGATGGTCTGGGGGCTACACTTTGAGAAGCAAGGCTCTCAACCAGGACTTTCCCCAAGAGAGCATTCCCTCACTCACCTTGTCAGTGGGCATTTACTGAAAATCTCCCATGCACCAATCACTGTGCTAGGCACTGGGGTCGGGTGTGGGGGGATAAAAAGAAGATAAAGAGAATGCATAAGGAATGAGACACAGTTCCTGCCCAGAACAGAATAGGTGATGATACTGCACTCAACGCCTGTAATCCCAGCTCTTTGGGAAGCCGAGGTGGGTGGATCACCTGAGGTCAGGAGTTCGAGACGAGCCTGGCCAACATGGTGAAACCTTGTCTCTACTAAAAATACAAAAATTAGCTGGGCATTGTGGCGCATGCCCGTAATCCCAGCTACTCAGGAGGCTGAGGCAGGAGAATATCTTGAACACTGGAGAAGGAGGTTGTGGTGAGCGGATATCATGCCACTGCACTCCAGCCTGGGCAACAGAGTGAGACTCCAACTCAAAAAGAAAAAGAGAAAAAGAAAGATAGACAGGGGATTGGGGGAACACAGGGAAGAAATTAATCTCCTAAGATTTTAGAATTCACAGAGGAAGTGACATTGAGATGAGTTTTGAAATCTGAGTTGGAGGGCACCAGGCAAGAAGATGCAGAGACTTTTCCAGCAAAGGGAAAAGCTTGTACAAAGGCCTAGAAATGTGAAGCATGTTTGAGCAATGGCAATAAGACTAATGTCACCAGAGTCCCAGGTGACCAGTGGTGAAGAGTGGCTGTAGATGAGGCTCACCAGCTAAGCTTTAAGTGAGAGAAAGGGTCACAAAGACCTTGTTTACCCAGCTAAGAAATTGGTCAGCAAACTTCTTTGCCTGTTTACACTTACTAGCTAAACAAAAGGTCAGGCAGGTAGACTGGGCAGACAAATATCTCAGAATAACAGTACCTTCCTATGAAACCTCCACAAATGCTCCTGCCTCCTAGACTGGGCGAGGCCTCCCCTGGGAGGAAAGCGTTGACAGAGCCTGCAAAGGGGCAAAGTCTTTTGACAGCCATCATTGGAACCAAATTAATGTGCTAATTACTAATGGGGCTCATTTGTGCATCAGAGTCAGCATCAAGGCTCTAGGCTACTACTTTGTGTCTAATTTGCTGTGAGAATCCATGTGCTTTATGTAATGAAAATAAATTGTCTACTTTTCTTTAAAGACTGTATATAATTGGGTCTTTAACAAATTTATACAGGATTTATACAGGCTGTGTCTCCCACTGACTGCCGTCATAGCACAGCCAAGTTCCATCAGTACAATGACGGGACTGAAACCTGTTAGGCTTCTCTAGTTTAGCTGGGTAAGGACAGCAAGGGGAAAGAGAGAGAGATAGAGAGACAGAGACAGATACATAGAGACAGAGATAGAGAGATACAGAGACAGAGGGAGAAATGGAGGCAAGAAGGAAGGGAGGGAAGAAGAAAGGAAACAAACAGAAAAATGACATTTAAAAAATAAAATTAAAAAAAAAGACATTTAAAAGACAAAGCATGTAGGTAGCAATCACCATGGGCAAAACCAGAACTGTGTCGACATTATTACGCTCAATTTATGATTTATACAATAGCAAAACCATTAATTTTAATTGCATATGGGAGAGTGGCATAATCTTTTTCTAGTTTAGGCCCTTTTAAGCTTATAATCAGGCCCTATTCTGGGGAATTTAACCATCTGGCTCATGAGTGTATGAGGTATGGGTGTGAGACTGAGCTGGCCTGAATGGTCCAGCCATCAGCACTGAATATTGGGTCACTCCCATTCAGTTTCACCCCAACAATAAAATTATCCACCAGGATGAGAGATTTCAACCTTACTTACAAACTAACTTTATTGAATTTAGTTGCGTTTGGTCAAATATCCTTTTTTCCACTGGCTGCATGAGGCTAAATAACTCACTTGATTAAGTTTTCCATGATTGTCCAATTTCTCTGGGCATAATGCAGCCATCCTACATAACCAGAAGTGAGCAGGCAAGTGATGAGCTGCTTATTCCAACCTCTCATTCTAAATGACAGTGAGGATGCTGGCTAACACCCTCTGGATTCATTACTGGGTCTGGGTAATTTGTCCATAGTGTCCTATGAAATTTAGCTACTAACCTCTGTGCCTCATGGAGAATGGCAGAACTGGCTGGAGAAAGGGAAAAGAAGGGAGCTTGGTGGAGCCTGACTAAAAACCTTTCTCTCAGACATGAAGGACTGGGGAAGCAGACCTTCTGCCTGCCATTACTTTTATGCCTAGGTTCCAATTATGGGCAAGTTGTTTCACTTCTTTAGGCTTTACATCAGTGAAGTGGAGGTGTAGTACTAACAACTACCTCTTAGATGGAACTATGGAGGGGTGGGAATGGGTGGCGTCCATTCATTCATGTCTTCATTCATTTAACAAGTATGTATTGAGTACCTACTCTGGGTCAGGTCCTGTGGAGGAATGTGGACTACAGTAGTGAAAAGAACAGATATCATGCTGGACTTTCTGTTAGAGGAGACAATGAACAAATGCATAATGTCATCACAGAAGGTCTCCCTAGGGAGGTGGCATCTGTGTTGAAACCTAAGTGATGAGAAAGAGACAGACCTGCAAAAATCAGGAGGAACAGATTTGAAGCAGAAAAAAAAAAAAAAAAAAAAAAACAGCATGATCATCACTATGGAAAAGCTTGGCTTCTTAGAGCAGAAAAAAGTCCTAATGGCTTCAGCAGAGTGACCCAGGGGAATTTTGATGATAGG
This sequence comes from Theropithecus gelada, assembly GCF_003255815.1. Classification (NCBI taxonomy): domain Eukaryota; kingdom Metazoa; phylum Chordata; class Mammalia; order Primates; family Cercopithecidae; genus Theropithecus; species Theropithecus gelada. The sequence goes on along the minus strand of NC_037689.1, from coordinate 149,443,014 downwards.
TGAAACCATAGAGGTAATAAGGACCTGGAAAGACCATGAAAAGGTATGTGGATTTTATTTGCGCTGTGATGGGAAATCACTGGAAGCTTTTAAGCATGAGAGAAAGATAAGTTGGTTTAGCTATTTAAAAGATCCTTCTGGCTGCTGTGGGGATAACGGATTGGAAGGGCTGAGAGTACACATAGGGTGGCTGTCACAATGGTCTAAACACAAGATGTTATTAGTTCACTGGCGTTGAATGAACCCCTTAGGTTACGGCTTTTTACTAAGCAATTAATTTTGTTTTGATAATCTTCCATTCTCCTGCCCCATTCTCCAATTTTCCCTCACCACATTCATTAGCCACTTCTGTCTTTGAGCCACAGCTTCTCTGCTTTGGTGAGTCTGGGCAATAGAACATGATAGAATGGAGGAGTAAGAGTTACTGAAGGAAGAAATGGATGGACTGATGGATAGCTAGATGGATGGTTATGATGGCCCATATCATCTTTATATATCCCTAATGCCCAGGAGAGATCCTGACACCCTGACACAAAGCAGGTTTTCAAATATTGACTGAATGGATGAAGGATTGTGCTGATAAGTCAAAGTCAGTTTATCTCCAGAATGAGAAATACTGAGTCTTCTTGTTTTAGTGGTGAAAGAGTTATGAACTGTGGATTAGAGAAAATTGCAGAACAAGGACTTGGGAAGAATATGTAGGCAAGGTGTGCCTCACTTGAAGAAAATAGGTTTGCTTTTTTTTTTTTTTGACGGAGTCTCACTCTCTCGCCCAGGCTGGAGTGCAGTGGCTCAATCTCCACTCACTGCAAGCTCCACCTCCTGGGTTCACACCATTCTCCTGCCTCAGCCTCCCAAGTAGCTGGGACTACAGGCACCCACCACCACGCCCAGCTAATGTTTTTGTATTTCTTAGTAGAGATGGGGTTTCACCGTGTTTGCCAGGATGGTCTCGATCTTCTGACCTCATGATCCACCCGCCTTGGCCTCCCAAAGTGCTGGGATTACGGGTATGAGCCACCACATGTGGCCGGTTTGCTGTTTTTAGTAATAATTGACTCAAAAGAAATGTTTCAAAGGGATTTTTAGAAAGTCATTTTGCATGGACATTGACCACATGTTTCTTGTTGATGATAATACAAACATGAAAGATTTGGGTTAGTTGTAAGTTCATTCCCGATATACCAAACAACTCAGCAAACCCCTTACCAAGTTTTGGCCATCTCAGTAAGCTACACTGTCTTCCACCAAGTTCCTTAGGCCAGAAAGTTAGCAGTTATTCTAGACTATTCCCCCTCTTTTGCTTAGTACGTCTAATATATCACCAAGTCCTATCAATTGTACCCCTTAAACATCTCTCTGATCCACCCACTTCTTACCACGCCAGCTGACACCACCCCTTTCCAGGCCACTGTTATCTGCTGCCTAGACTTCTGCAAATGACTTCTAATTGGTCTCTCAGCTTCCACTCTTCTACCTAATGCAATCCATTCTCCATCTAGCAAAGACATCTTTTTAAAGAAATTAGATCATTTCCTTCCCATACATAAAGCCCTCCAATGGCTAGTTCCAATGCCTACCTTTCCAGCTTCATTTCACACCTGTCTCTTTGCTTCTACTGTATTCTCCCGCCACACTGTTATTTCAGAATATTTTTCTGAAATCTTTGTTTTCACATACTTGGTTCACTCTGTCTAATGTCCTGCTGTGTCTCCCTACTTCCTCTCCTGCTCAGGAGGGGATACTGGTTTTGGAAGAGACAGGTCCAAAGCATGAGATAAGCAGAATTTCTCAGCCTCTATCCCCACTGCAATCAGTCTAGCATCCAACAGCAGAAATTCTTGACCTGAAGTTGGGTGAGGAGAGAAGGGGAAGAAAAAGATGGTCCGACAATGAATGATGACATCCTGGTCTATCTGGGAGCATTTGATCTCTTCTCATCTAGTCTTTATTTATCTATCCAGTGTCAGTGCTGGAGATTAGCCTGAGCCAAAATAGTAACTTATTGTGCCAATGCAAGTTGTAGCTCTAAGTAAGGGGACAACGTTATCCAGGCTGATTTATTTCTGACCAACCATTTGAGTCAGAGCACTGGAGAATACAGACCTTGGTTGAAGGCCTTCAGGAAAATACAAACCCATTCCATATTCTTTACAGTTTCAAAGGCCATGCAAGGGCCAGAGCCACTCCTGATAACACAGTTTCTGAGCAATATACACTCCCCAGGTCTCCCAGGTAATCCAGTTGCCTTGGAAACACAATGATGCGAAGAATGCTACCTACAGCGAAAGGTTGCTGCTTATCTCTGTTAAATGAAAATCTTCACTCATCAGAGTTTTGAAAATTCAGGCAAGTTCCTTTTTATCTTGATCCCACTGCCTGGCACATTCTATTTTATGCCAAAAGCCAGCAGCAGCCTTTCACTTCTCCCTAACTGATGTAGATACTTTTTCTGGTTTTGGATTTTGCTACTGTCTAATTGGCTATTACCAATTATTGACCCCAGGATGCTCTTTTCAGAATACCAGAAGACAAAAAAATACTGGTATAGAGTGCATGAACTTTCCCTTGTTGATCCCATCTGAAAGTAGACTGAGGTGAGCGTCTGAGGTATCTACAGAAATCCTTTCCCGTCTCACAAATCTTGCTCACTGATTGTATTAGCCTGTTCTCATGCTGCTAATAAAGACAAACTGAAGACTGGGTAATTTATAAAGTAAATAGGTTTAATGGACTCACAGTTCCACGTGGCTGGGGAGGTCTCACAATCATGGTGAGGGGCAAATGAGGAACAAAGTCACATCTTACATGGTGGCAGGTAAGAGAGAGTTTGTTTAGGGGAACTCCTCTTTATAAAACCATCAGATTAATGGGACTTACTTATTCACTATCACAAGAATAGCATGGGAAGGACCAATGCTTCATTATTCAATTACCTCCCACCAGGTCCCTCCCATGACACATGGGAATTCTGGGAGCTACAATTCAAGATGAGATTTGGGTGGGGACACAGCCAAACCATATAATTCCACCCACAGCCCCTCCCAAATCTCATATTCTTACATTTTGAAACCAATTATGCCTTTGCAACAGTCCCCCAAAGTCTTTTTTTTTTTTTTTTTTTTTTGAGACGGAGTCTCGCTGTGTCTCCCAGGCTGGAGTGCAGTGGCGCGATCTCGGCTCACTGCAAGCTCCGCCCCCTGGGTTCACGCCATTCTCCCGCCTCAGCCTCCCAAGTAGCTGGGACTACAGGCGCCCGCTACCACGCCCGGCTAATTTTTTGTATTTTTTAGTAGAGACGGGGTTTCACCGTGTTAGCCAGGATAGTCTTGATCTCCTGACCTCGTGATCCACCCGCCTTGGCCTCCCAAAGTGCTGGGATTACAGGCTTGAGCCACCGCGCCCGGCCCCAAAGTCTTAACTCATTTCAGCATTAACTCAAAAGTCCACAGTCCAAAGTCTCATCTGAGATAAGGCAATTCCCTTCCACCTATGAGCCTATAAAATCAAAAGCAAGTTAGTTACTTCCTAGATACAATGGGGATACAGTCATTGGGTAAATAAACCCGTTCCAAATGGGAGAAATTGATGAAAACAATGGGGCTACAGGACCCACACAAGTCCAAAATCCAGTGGGGCAGTCAAATCTTAAAGCTCCAAAATGATCTCTAACTCCTTGTCTCACACCCAGGTCATGCTGATGCAAGAGGTGGGCTCCCACAAACTCCAGTAGCTCTGTCTCTGTGACTTTACAAGGTGCAGCCTCCCTCCTGGCTGCTTTCATGGGCTGGCATTGAGTGTCTGCAGCTTTTCCAGGTACCAGGTACACGGTGCAAGCTGTACATAGATCTATCATTCTAGGGTCTGGAGGATGGTGGCCCTCTTCTCACAGCTCCACTAGGCAGTGTCCCAGTGGGGACTCTTTTTGGGGGATCCAACCCCACATTTTCCTTCTGCAGTGCCCTAGCAGAGGTTCTCCATGAGGGCTCCATCCCTGTAGCAAACTTTTGCCTGGACATCCAGGTGTTTCCATATATCCTCTGAAATCTAGGCAGAGGTTCCCAAACCTTGATTCTTGACTTCTGTGTGCCCACAGGCTTAACGCCACTTGGAAGCTGCCAAGGCTTGGAGCTTGTACCCTCCAAAGCCACTGCCCAAGATGTGCCCTGGCCCCCTTTAGCTACAGCTGGAGTGGCTGAGATGCAGAGCACCAGGTCCCTAGGCCACACACAGGAGGGGGCTCCCAGGCCCGGCCCAGGAAACCATTTTTTCCTCCTAGGCCTACAGTCCTATGAGAGCAGCTGCAGGGAAGGTCTCTGACATGCCCTGGAGACATTTTCTTTATTGCCTTGGCAATTAATATTTGACTCCTTGCTACTTATGGAAATTTCTGCAAAAATTTTTTATTTCTCTCCAGAAAATGGATTTTTCTTTTATATTGCATTGCCAGGCTGCAAATTTTCCAAAGTTCTATGCTCTGCTTCCTCTTGAATGCTTTACTGCTTGGAAATTTATTTTACCAGATACCCTAAATCATCTCTCTCAAGTTCAAAGTTCCACGAATCTCTAGGGCAGGGGCAAAATGTCACCAGTTTCTTTGCTAAAACATAGCAAGGGTCACCTTGCTATGTTTCATGTTGTCTTGCTAAAACATAGCAAGAGTCACCTGGCTCCAGTTCTGAACAAGTACCTCATCTCCATGTGGGACCACCTCAGCCAAGACTTTATTGTCCATATCACTGTCAGCATTTTGGTCATAGCCACTCAACAAATCTCTAGGAAGTTCCAAACTTCTCCACATCTTCCTGTTATTGATTGTGGGATTATAAGCACATTAAAAAGTTTCACTTTTTGGTCACCTGATATACCTATTCTACACTTGGACTGCACATTCATGCTGTTTATTCTAACAATTTTTCATCATAGTCCTAACCTCAAGTGTCTGGTTAAGATGAATGTTTTCTGGAGCTAGATCTCCAAGGGTCCTTACTGTCTCTTAGCAGGGTGACTTTGAACTAACCTTTCTGAGCCTCAGTTTTTTTTTTTCATCTCTAAAATGGGAATCATAATAGCACCCTTCCTCATGGGTTTGTAAAGATCAAATGAGATAATATCTGTAAAGAACTTAGAATACAGACTAACTCTTAATGTACAATAAATGTCACCTATTGCTATTGTTTTCATTATTAAAACAGATGTTGAAAAGGAAACAAACCTGATCTGCAGCTACACCTGCCCTAGCATGTTTGAGTATTATGCCTCTGAGCTCTCTATTTCTCTTCTTGGCTGTCTGCTCTTTGCTTGCCTTGAACCTTGCCAGATGTTACTGCTTTGATTTGGGCAAGAATTCTTAAACCATGGATGGTAAAAACTGAGAGGGATTCTCAGTGCCTAACAGGGAAAAAGGTTGGCCTGAGCTCAATCACACAGCAAGTTGGTGGCAGAACAGGGCCTAGACTAATGCTTTTTGGGCCAAACTGCAGTAGTTTGTTCACTCTATAAATTTCTTCTCTGTATCCTAGCTCCTGCAGGTACCCTTTCACCCTTCCCCTTGGGTCTCCTCTCCAGCCAAGACAGGTAGGTCCTGAGTTATTAGTAACACTCATTTTTAGAAGGTTGTGAAGTCTCATGTCCTATGAAGAGGAAACAGGTGGAAGAAGTGAGAAAAACAACAGCAAACCAAAGAACAATACAGGAAAGTCAATATAGGCCATACTTTTCTGAAGTCCATACATCAGTAGGCCGGTATGAAAGTGGCTTGTGTATGTAAATGGGTTGCTGTTATTTTCTACTAAAGTTTAAGTTGTCTGGCTTCAGTTCACAGGGCTTTAAGAATGCACAGCTTGGAGGCATCACGCTACCTGACTTCAAACTATACTACAAGGCTACAGTAACCAAAACAGCATGGTACTGGTACCAAAACAGAGGTAGAGACCAATGGAACAGAACAGAGTCCTCAGAAATAATACCACACATCTACAGCCATCTGATCTTTGACAAACCTGAGAAAAACAAGAAATGGGGAAAGGATTCCCTATTTAATAAATGGTGCTGGGAAAATTGGCTAGCCATAAGTAGAAAGCTGAAACTGGAT